>NC_041375.1:16016040-16316040 GCF_900634415.1 Cottoperca gobio | reverse complement strand
TTTACTTATAATGATCAATTTTCATGGTGAAGAGTGTATCCTAATTGGTATTCTTCTACAAACATTCTTCTGAGTTTCTTACAATATAAGGATGACTGAAAATGTTAAAAGCATGCGCAAGCGTTGTCAAAGAGATCAAAGTCTGTCTTTGTATCATTAGGCACCAGAAGACATCTATGGGAGTTAGAAAGAGCAGCTCCCTGCCCTCACCTCATTGATGCTGATTTCTGCCTCCACATACTGAAGCCCTTTCTGCAGGATGGAGATGAGGGCTGCAGGGGGCACTAGTGTTCCATTGATGTTAGACTGGCTGATGTGGCTCTCAATGCCAAAGGTAAATGCAGAATGGGAGAAACCTGAAAACAAAACACCATTCACATTCATTAATGGAAGAGGGCCAAGCACAGGATGTGCACAAACACAGCACAAATATATATATTTAATACAAAAATAAAAATCTTGTCTGATCACAACAAGTTAACAGTAACTGAATACAAAAACCTAATGAAATAACAAGTGTGACCATTTGAGAGTATATTAAGGCATGCCAATGGCAATGCTGACCTCTCAGGGCTACTAGTAGCTTGTGTTCGTCCTGATGGCTTCAGAAGCAGTCTCAATAAGCAGTAATAAAACACAGCAGCTAGGACTTTAAATCATTGTTCCAAATCCTATCGAAGCATGAATAACATGTAAGGAGAGAGGCAATATTCAGTGCACCCTCAAGTTGTTCCTAACACAGTGGCTGAATGTTCCAGTTTATTTCCATCCACTATCCACTAAACTGAGGAAAACATATCTTCATGCAAGTGACCATGTTTGATGTTTGCATAACATGACAAATAGTAGCATATTATACATTTAGTCATACAAACTGTATGTATAAAAATGGCTTTTTCTTTTTACACAATAACCAAATAAGATGTGAACAGTTAACAAACCCTGCAAATCAATCCCAAGTAACTCCATTTAGTTTCAGTATCAGTGTGTTAAGAAGACGTTACTGAGACAAACCTGATTCTTGGAGGTATCTGTAGACCAAGAAGTTCACTTCGTCACTGGTAATACTCATCTTAGCCCAGTGAAAGGGCGGAGCTATGTTGGAAGGCTGGGCTCACTCCTGAAAATATAAATCAAAAAGTAGAGTTGAAATTATATTTAGATCCGTGGTCTGCATATGACATGCTAAAGATTAGGACATCTCACAAATAAAAATAGATGCAAATTCTGTACACTGCACAAATCCGTCCTGATCCTCGTTTAGTGGTGCAGACATGTGCCAACAGTGTCCAACCTCGGTTAGTACATGCTCACTCTTGTCTTTCCTATTGCATGTCAATGGCTGGGTCACCTAACCTGTGAATCCATTTCTAGTACTGAATGTTAGTATTTCCAACCCATCTTAACTGGCCTAATAGGAGTGTCTATATCCATGTAGCTTTCACTGAGAACTGAATGGTGCTTCCCATTAGTGACCCAGCCAACCTTCTACATAGAAAGAGCCCTGATAAAGCAGTAAGGATATTAAATGCCTGTCTACTGCCCATCTAGTGAATTACAGAAGAGCGCAAGAGGCAAATTATTCATTGCAGCCACCCTGACCTTCTCTTCTGAGTTATTTTCAACAAATAGTGGTGCTTAACCGAGCTTGTGTTAACATTTCAATGGAGATTGTCTCAAAACTGAAGGCAAGAAACCGAAGAAACAGTGTTGTAAAGGCAATTACAGCTTTAATTCCATCATGTTTTTGTCCTCAGGCTGATGAACACTGCAAGAATACAATGTAAACACAAACAAATGTGCAGCAGCCTCCATACGAAAAGAAGTAGAATGCTCTGTGAAAGCAGGTTATGGTTAGGAAAAAATGTTTAACAAAATAAACCAACGGCAAGCTGAGAATGAGTCATGACAAATATAACAATGTTTAACTATACAACTATTTCCTGCTCTCTCTCCCTCGGAGATTAAGGACCAGACATTTAGCTGAGAATACAAAGAGAAATAAAGGGGCGGTAGTGTCAGGTATGAAGACTGCATGGCTGTTCAACTTTCATTCCAAACACTGTCCAGGCCCACTCAAGTTCCCCTTCGGTAGCATAGCAACAGGAGAGATCGAGCAAAATAGACAGAGAATGGTGTTGTCCCAATTACCAGTAGGCATACAGCCAGAGGGGTTGAACATGTTACTCAACATGAATTATTCACTTTCACCTAGGTATATTCTTTCAGATGGAGTCTGCCTTTATTGTACCACAGCAGACATGCTAAGGGCTGGATTATAACAACAATGGTGCAACCACAAAATGAAGTGTCTTTTATAGTTTTTGAATACAAAAAGAGGTGCCATTAAAAAGGTGCCCTGCAGAGTTTCTTGTAAACTAACAATTGTTATGTTCACATTCGTTATTCTGACCAAAATTCATTGCGAGTATTCTTGAGGTTAAACAAATGTATATTTTCTCCCTCATAAAACATTTGCAAAGCTGAATTTACATTTTAAATCCTGCATCGTTTATATCCATGTGTCTTCTTCTCTGCCTTTGTTGGCGCATTACATTCCACCTGTTACAACAATGAAATGTTGTGAAACCATTGGCAGGTCCGTGTATACGATGTCGTGCTTGTGCACAAGACAAACGAAACGGGCGCCTGCTCATAAAGATACAGCTTCGTAGTGTTAATAGCGGTCAAAATTGCCACAGGTAAGATTTAAGTTACACATGAAGTAAAAAAAAATAAAGTCCTGGAACAACGTCAAAGAAAGCGGAACAGAATCTCACAGTGAGATGAAACCAGTATTTGTTTGTTTCATACATTCTCATTTACATCAAGGTAGCTGCTCGACGTTCTGTTCTACCTGAAAACACAACAACACTAAGCTTGTCTACATAAGCCACTGTGTCCCAACTTGACCACTGCCACTGTGTATATTTCAGCTTACATATACGACTAGGGGTAGCCACATCAAAGCAAGACAGCCGCTGTTTCAAAGGTCGCCACAGCTACATACCAAACAACTAGAAACATAATTAACAGGCAGCCTGGAGGGGCTCAGGTCCCATTGGTGCACGGCAGCAGCAATAATCCCTCTATCAGATGAGCCCATGATGCCTCCATCCATTACACAACACCCTGTGCATCCAAACCTCCTTTGACCAAACAATGTGCCTTCCGGGGAACCAGACAAAATGCGAATCGCTGCAACGGCTCTGAGGTTTACCCACTGAAGTGATAAGTGGAGTCAAAGCCTGAAGATATGATGCCTCTGAAAAAAGAAAAGACGTCACAAAAGGGAAAAAAAAAACACTTGCTTTTAAAGGCTGCTACTACAAAACGCTGTTTATCTAAGAACAGATCTACCATGTTAAAGTAGGGGATGTAAAAAAAAAAAGGTAGACACAACATTGACAATGAAATATAAAACCACACATCCCTAATTATGGTTATTGTAATGATAGGATATTCCAGCTTTAAAAACATGTTTCTCACAGAGGTCCAGACACCCAGATGGTATGGGCGGCATTTCTGTAAGATGCAACTCAAATCACTAGACACTAGAAATAACGCAGGCAAACTCCAAGCCACACGTAACAACTACTCCACATGGCTATGGTTGCTATAGCAATACGAATCAAGTCATACAGTAAAAGGTAACAGAGATTTACAACACCATTAACACCTTCAACCTAACAATAAACCCAATTAAAAGTGCGTTTATGATGAATGCTGACAGAGTATCAATACATCTCAGGAATCAGATAAGATTCTGCTTTTTAGGCTTTTATTTCTCTAGTTTTATATTGAAAGATCTTGCCAAATGAAGTTTCTCCCTTGATATTCCTTGCACCGTTGTAAAATGTCATTCCCTCAACTAGCGGATTAGACCCGTGACTTGTCAATCACACAGTACTGACAACATGAGCAATTGTTCTTGGTGTGACAAAACACTGTCGCAACAGAACTATCGTCTAAACACAGAAACAGAAAATGACAACATTTAAGTAGAAAAACTGTTATTGAAGCATTGCTATTAACATGTATTTAGCTATAAATGCTCAACTTAGTTTCTTGTAGCATTACATAATATAATTGTGTGGTCTAACACTGAATTACAGTTGAGTAACATCAGTTTGAAAGCATGTCAAACATTTCCAAGTGCAAAGAGAGGACTGCACACCAGCAGACAATAGATAGGATAGACAAATGGAAACCTGAATAGGTCAATGATGAGAACCCCTGCGGTCAGCTGGATCATTAGAGTTAACTTTAGGATGTTTACTGCACTATTGCGGCAATTACTTGACAATATAACCCACCCCACCGTCTTGCAGGGCTTATCCATACGTGCATTTTGCCCTTAAAGTTGTGGTCAAAAAGGGCCTTCATTCTGTAACACCTCAACATGCACTACACTGGACACGTTTCAGCTGTATTTTTCATTCCAAGTGCATCTAACAAACAGATACATTTAAATGTTAATCAAATCCCTCTACATACGTGTAACAACCCCTGAACCAACCAGTCTGTGGTTTACCACTCACAGGAACATTGTTGAAAAAGATCTCATAGACAATAAGAAAGTGTCATGAACAGGTAGCTATGATTTATTTATTTTTTATTCAAAGTGTATAAAGCAAAAGGTCATGGTTCGATTTCTCTGAAAGATTGTACAAGTCAGACACTTATAATACAAAAACGATTTGTTTACAATCCAACACTGATTCACTTCAGCAATACTACTTGTTCGAGAGTTAGAATTCCCACAGCGTTCCCAACAAGTATGCTCCTCTTGAGGAGAGGGAAGAAAGCCGAGAGGGATGCTAAGCTAACCCAGCTAGGAACTACAAGGCTATTTCACTACCCCGCCCGCTCCTGGCCGAGGCCCAATCACAGGAGAGTGGTACCATGCTGTTGCACGTGATTGGTGGGCCGCAGGACAAAGTGCAGGACTCCGATGGGACGAGACGAGGCGGACTTTGTGTTTGTATTGATGATGCTTGGTGCTCAGGTGTCAAAAGGATTCACCATTGTTTACATTACTTCTGTTGCTAATTCCAAAAACGTACTTCAGGAATGCACCACTGTTCTGTTCCGTCATGTACTAAGCTACAACCGAATTTCCTTGTTGAAGCATGTGTTGCATAATGACAATAAACGATCCCTGTTGGATCCATTGTTGAATGCATGTTTGAACAACGACAAATGATCTTGATTAAGTGCACGAGCCATTTGACATCAAGCCAGCCTGACAATCCAAACAAGTTACCAAAGCCATGAATAAAGTGAGCCAAATAACTTGCTGGAAATGTCTATATCTACAAGGCGTCTAAGGAGAGGAAGGAAGCTGCAACACAACAGTGATTCGTTTGTTCTGGTGTATTTTTAAATGCCATCACAGCAGGGAAACTAATTGGGACATTTGAGCATGCACATTAATTAAAAGGATTCAAATGTACTAGATAAGAACTGAGATGATTATTAATTTGTAAAATATTTGAGTTGAAGCCAAGCAATATATTTTTAAGTGTGCACTTGACAGCACTTTCAGACAGTGTGAAAATGTTGCTTTGATATCAGTTAGAGTTAAAATAATAGAAGTTGTGTCTAAGGTAAGGGTTATAGATACATTCATATTTTGTTTATGCCAATATGTAAGAAGGAATGTGGATTTTCAGAGAGGACAAAGACTGTGAAATTAGGCCCATCATTCACTATAAACCAGTTTGGAGACCTGCATAACCCTAAGGCTCGTAGCTAATGCACGATAAAAGATTCAATTGCAGAATTAACCTGATCGGTCTTAAAATACAATTCAAAGACACAACACTAATATTCTATATGTAGATTTAAAAAAAATAATAATGTTTTAGTTGGGTTGATTTGCGAATATAAACCCTATCTTTTTTTAGATTTTAGCTACCCTGGTTAAAACAAACATGCCACTGCAAATATTTCCTTGAACAGCACTCTAAAACAAATCATGTTAAATTATCCATCCATTGTTGAAAACAAAAAAATGCTTTCTGAACAAAAACATTTGAATACAAAAATAATGGAGCTATGAGAGCTACACAACCAGCCATCTCATATACATGCGGGTTTTGAAAAGAATGATGTTGAAAACCAGCATACCAGGGACCCCATTTTCTCCTGAACAGTCACCTCCTGACAGATGTGCAAACAAGACCTGGAAACAGCAGCCATTTTCTCTTGAACTGCTCTGCTGAGTAAAAACCCGCCTTTGAAGCTTCTGGTTGGGCTGCAGTCTTGAGGGGGGAGGGGAGTGAGAGAGATAGTGTGGGGGAGGGGAATCAGAGAGGGGGGATGGTGGAATGGGAGCAGGGTGATAAATAATGATTCCCACACAGGTAATCACAACAACCATTTGTGCATTATTCTTTGCCTCTCTCAATGAGTCACTTAGCGACAGCCAATGTAGGTCGGCAAACGGTGGGGGATGGGAGCCTTCAGTCTCCAGGGGAAACACTTCTCCCACGCCATGAGAGACAACAGTCTGCAGGTTTTCATTCAAACCAAAGACTCAACCCACTGATTAGCACTCCTTTAAGTAAAGGGGAAGAAGTCATTTGTGAAATTACCTGCTGTTGGAACCAGTAGGCCTCATCAACTGGTTCTTTCAGCAGTTAACAAGGAAAAAGGTCATCTGGGTAACACATTAGTAGGGTATTTAGGGCACTACTACAGCCACTGGTAATACAAACATGCCCCAATGGCATGATCCTCACAATAATTACCCATGTTTGACATACACCTTGATAGATTGGAGCAATATGGGTGTTAGGTGTGTATTTTTCTCTTTCAAAATTGAATTGCGCATTTACAGGGATCAAGTGTATTTACTCCCTGGGGAATGAATGGGGGATGGTGGCAGACAGAAAAGATCAATAAAAGGATTTATCATGATGGCTTCTAATCGGGAGCAGCAGGACCTAAGATCCACCCTCAATACTGAAGCAATTAGAATCAAATAAAAATGACAACTCCCACTTGCCTATTGGTCACATTTAGTATTATCTGTAGAAACAAAGGATATTAGTAGTCTAACATTGCTCAAAGAAGAGATCTCATTGATTTTTTTTCTTCTATTGATGTGGACAAAACATAAATACACAAAAGAAAAAAAAACATACATAATATTTATTGACGAGTACAAATTTGATGTGATGAAAGCAGAAATATTCCAACAAGCAGAGATGCGGAGCCTGCTACAGAGGTTTGGTAAACTCACTTCTTTCTAAGTCCACAACTCCATTTTCGAACATGTAGTCTTTAACCCCCAACCCACGCTGACTCAAGTGACATCACTTGAGGCAATTAACAAGACTTTGTGAAGCTCGGAGCCACAAAAGGCTTTATAAAACATTTTCTTACATCGTTATGATTATTTTACTTTTTCATTCAATCTTTAATATGCCGTCCGTGATTAAAAGATAAGGCACGTGGTAGGCAATCTGATTGCTGATCAGCTATATGTAAAGACAGCTTTTATGTTATTGCAGAGCATTGAAAACAATTAGAGTTTCTGTTTTTGGAAAATAACCTGGTTTCATATGTTGCTGTAGGGCATACATATGTATATGGGTGTGTGGGGGCGGGTGGCAAGTAAATATGTTGTGCAGAGGAGACTGTGGGACACAGAAAGCTCTTTTGATGCTCAGTGCAGCACACATACAGAATACAATCTCCTTTCCTAATACTCTTTAAAAGAATAAAAGCAGAAAAACTGCTCCATAGACTTTCTACATGTCATTTGTTACTTCATACTTAGATAACAAATAACAACCCTTCACTATGCCCTTGCATTCATATCACTGCATGTATAGATAACAATGTGCACAGGAAGGATAGTTTGTTGCTCCATTTTAACCCGTCAAGGACACTGAATAAACTGAACAAAATCTCTTTTATATAACCTGAAATTCACTACTATTGAAATGACCTGTTTGTAGAATGAGGTGGCTTCAAATCTCTGCCCGTGCATGCTTTGTACTTCTATGTTGCACAAGTTCCTGTAAATTGCAAAATTGAGAGCAAATGATTTGCACTTCATCAAAAACAAAAAACTGCATTATGGAGAGAACCTTTGGTCGTCTCGACATATTGTAGATGTGACCATTTTCTGAACCACTGACAGGAAGTGAAAGTATTACATCTTTACGGGAACAGACAGTAGGTCTTAACAAGCTTTTACATAAGCAGTTTCACTAAGAGAGAGAAAAGGATTTTAGCCTACATTCATTCAATAATAGCAGAGAGGTGTCCTTGAAATAATGTTACAGTCAACACAGAGGCCTCAACCAGGCAATTCTTTTTATCAGCAAGATGAGGATTGAACAAAAAAGCTGTAAACACAGAGACACGACAGTGTGGGCAATAAAAGTGTTGCTATGGTGACCAGAAGCTCTTGCTTCTCTGTCAACAGCTGCTCATGCCACCCTAAATACCCGCCACTCTCCTTGAGCTTTGCTTCCATCTGACATTAGGGTCAAACAAACAAGACGGAAACACTGATCTTTATTCTAAGCTTTCCCTCGACTGTGTTCCTACCTAGCATTTACACAGTAAGACACAGCACTAATACTACACACTTTCCCTTTGTAGTCAGTCAGTCTGTGTGTGTGTGTGTGTGTGTGCCCACCCTGCTGAGAGCAATTGACTGCATGTAAGGAATAAATGTAAATATAATAATAAGTCGTCCTTGTAACTAGAGCAGGTGTGTTAAACTCAATTTCACAAAGTGAAGTGCCACGCTGGGAAATGAGAATCATGTCAAAGGCCAGACAAATATAGTTTATTGACATGCTTGCATTTATAATCGGTGGTGGTGGCCTGGAGGTGTAGTGGTATGGCTTCCAAATACAACACCTGATGTTTGTGAGTTCAATAGTTCAATGTAAGTCGTTCTGGATAAGAGCGTCTGCTAAATGACCTGTAATGCAATATCTAAAAAGAAAATAATTTGATCCACAAAAAGCCACTCAATTAAAAAAAGCTGCTTACCCATCATAGCATTGAGTCTAACATTTAACGGATATTTAATTAAAATAGGAAATGTAAAAGATTATTGAAATATTGTTGATCATGCACTGCGCCCCGCCAACGGAGCCCAGCGCCCTGCCTGAAATTCAAGGTGGGTTTTTTTTCCTTTCTCGAATTAAAAAAATATATTATCTTTTTTATTCAAAACTCACTTTTCACATCGACAGGTGCTCTTTTATTAAATAAACTAAACGCTTATGCTATTGATCTAATTTATGTGCACGTTTCAGTTTGTACTGTCTACTTTGCGCATTCACATTCTCTCCTTTGCTCCGTTTTGCGAAGGGCGGGGCTTCGCAGCTGACACACACACACACACGTGCGCGCACACACCTACAGAGCGGAAGAAAGGAGAGGGGAGAACTAAATAGAAACTGCGCCACGCACGCGCACGCAATCACAAAAGTATGTCCCATTCGTTTTTTATAGACAATGTTAGTTGGAGACAGTTGGTGCACTTCCATGGCTTGTATGGGCATGAAATTCTCCTGATTGAATCATCAGTAGAAAATGATACAAATTCCTGTTACGGTAATATTTTTCAGATGCTGTTCTGTTTCTTAAGTACAAACTTGTCTTAATTGCGACACCATACACAAAGCATCTGATGAATGCTGAATCAGGAAGGGGTGAAAACACAAATACAATATTCCCTTAAGTGACACATTTCTTTCACTCTTGCATGCATTGGCTTGCACAACTTCTGTAACACTCATCATCCCCCAGCAACAATAGATCTCCAAACTCCTCCCTCCAGAAAAACTAGTTTAAAGTGATCAACCTACTTCAGAGGCACACTTAAATGATGGAAACGGAGCATTATCTTTTTCTACATTGCTTGATGTCAATATTAAGAAATAGGATTACCCATTTGTACTTACAGATTGACCTTGTGAAACAAAACGTGTCTATTGACTGAGCACAACCTCACACAAAATGGTGTGTGCTAAAAAAAAAGTGAACTTGATGTATCATTAACATTAGGCTAATTGTCAAGTCTTTAAAGAAGGAAACTTAAATCGTTAGCTATGATGGCTTCACACAAAATGAAAAATAGAGACCGATTAGCTGCTAGACACAAACAGTCGAGCATTTAAACACCATTAAAGGCATGTGACTTGTTTAAATTTGAATACACACAGGGACAGAGTCGAGGCACAACCGACACAAGTTCACAAAACTATACGAGCCACCCTAAATCCAAAATAAGTCCAAATAAATAACTATAGCCCTGAACTAGCAGAACTTGTATGGCCGTTATTTCAGAGTAACCACTAGTGTGCCAGTTGGCTAGTAGCCCATGCACACTGTATGACTCTTTTGGAGGGAGAGAATGGCTAACCTCCCCCCATGGCCCATCATAAATAAATACTGCTACAGAAATATTTGGACAGCCCGATACAGAGCTTTGCAGCACCACAAGGCTGACATGGCTTTCTCAGGGACAGGGACTTCCTTGCCCTACTTCTGAGCAGGAGATACATTTCTGTTTTGAACACAGTCTAACACAAATGTATGTTGGATTAGCAGTTGTTCCTTCTGTGCCTCTATTCAATGAGTCCATGGTAATAGTTACATTCAAAAAGACATATCAAGAAATCTATTTAGAGCCCAATGACGACTGACTACAAACCTTCAGATGAATTAATTATAATTCTTCACATAGAATAGGCCATCCACTTTTGTCAGACCACATACAGCATTGAAACCAAAGACAATCATCTCCAATCCTGTCACTGAACAGGAGGCAGACAGACAATAACCTGTGGGCCTACAACATTACCAATTTATGTCCTCAGAGGACTCCGTACAAAAGGTAACTGTGTCCATCTTCTGAGAACCCAAATTAAAAGAAAATCAATAAAAGCCTCTCAAACCAAAATGTTAACCAGCATTGATTCAAAGTCTTTGAAGCATTAAGAAAACATATAGCTGCTCACGCTGTAAAAATTAGACCATCTTCCAGAGCCATCAATGAGAGGTAGTATAACTTTTTAAAACACTGACAATTACATATTTAGGGATCAATAAATGGATATGTGTTAGGCCTACGTAAAGTTGAAACACACAGTTAGAACATAATGAAACTCCTATTGTTCTTTAAATAGCTGGCACTAAACCTGTTTTTGTAACCGCTCTAACTCTGGTGACAAAACGGGTGAACAAACATTTAGTGCAAGGCAATATGATTCAAATCAATATCCGGTGGTTGAGAAATCTTTGCAATGGACAGATATGAAAATATATCACATCCGACAAAAAAGAAAAAAGGTGCAGAACCAAAATGTTAAACCTTAAATGTAGAAATAGTTTAAAGCCATTAATTAATTTGATAGATGGTGTAGCACTACACGATAGGACAGTTGCTCTTTATTCATAGCGATTACTCAAAAGTGCAATTTCCGAAAGATTTAACCAGACTCTTAAATACCAACTATACAATGCGACTGTGCAACAGGACAGTCCTTGTACTCCAGGGGGGGCTCTGATCTATAGCATGCCCTATGGTTTCAGTGAACTAGACTCTCTCTTTGTTAGGGCAAAATGGAATAAACTACCGAGCTGTGCTGAACAAAATAATCATGACATTAAACCGTCTCAGAAGAAATGCATGGAAGCATTTGGGATTCCACATCATAGATGTAAAAATATTGGACAAACGGTCACGCTTTTTGCAATTGCGAATTGTCTTACAGTAACATTACCAAGACAACAAATCGTCATCAGTTACGTTACGACGTCAATAACGGAACAAAAACACATCACTTGAACTAAACCTGGGATGAGATTACATGGGTTGAGTTCTAAATTATTGTAACGATATACGTGTTTATTATTCATTATTGATAATTTGTAAAAAAATGAATGGCCCTATTACATACTCGTATTGTCACGTTACAACCCCAGATAAGGACTAAAAACTTGCATTATTGCCCGGCCCATAAACGCCTGTATATTATTTCTTTACATATAAATCCAATAATCCCAACAGTTGTGGCATCTCTGTGGTGATGACTTCAGTGAATAGTAGTAGGTGTGATCCAACTTATGACCAATGGCTTTACTATAAAAAATAAAATAAAAACTCAAGAAAAAGGTGGCAGCCAACATGTCAAATCTAGTCCCGTCAGTGTGCTCTCATTGCAGAGGTTCCCTGCAATGCAACTTCTTTGTTAAAATTCCTCCTTCTGATTCCGGTTATTGTGAACATCCAACAGCCACTAGGTCAATGAAAATGGGGGCATCACTTAGACATTAACTATTTGGGCCATTGAGGAAGAATCAGGTTAAAACATCAGTTTGCTTTAACAGTTATTTTCATCTGAAACCTTCTCGTGTCTTGCTTTAATAGAGATAATACACACTTTGATGCTCAGAGGCTAGACGAGACATCTTAACTGTGTCTGTACATGCTGTATCCCATTATTCAAAGAACTACAGAGAACCGTTGTGAAAATTATTACACTTTATAGGTCACTAGACTTTTTTTATTAGGTGTTACCAACATGTCCTCAAGCTTCACAATTAGCAGGGTTTCTTTTGATAAATGGGTGCCTCTGTTGTGCTTTAAAGCGGCTACAGCTAACACAGAGTCATGAAACAGCTTAACATTGTAGTTATACAGTAACATGAACTGGCAGTGTATAGTACAGTTGGATGTCTTCACCCCACTCATGCAAGCACTTCCTACGCCTTGCATGGCAATATAAATATGTATCATTTCATATTTCATCTTGAACAAAATGACTCAAAAAGGCACTGGTGCAACTTAATGTGGAGGAGGTTTTCTATTGTGCCATTAAGAGCAAAGTAGATATATCCTATTAATTGACCAAAATGGGATCACATTCTAAAACTTATTGTATTTGGTAAAGTAGTCTACAGCTCTGGCTCCAAGGTGTAATGTGAGTGTGAAACAAACAGTCTAAGAAAAGTAGGATGTGTGGATAACCGAAAGAGAGGAAATCAAAAAGACACAAGCAGAATTTCAACACACGTGTGGAGTCAAAGGGTGACCAAGCTATGTACCGGTAACCTCCTAATCAACGCCATAATCGCCCATTTGTGAATGTCATTATCCTCTTCGCGTATAACCCACACACAAACACAGTTGCCGCCTGAATGCAGTGCAGCCCAAACCATGCCACTTTAATTGGCTTACCTTTTATTGTGAGTGAACTCGTGGTGTCCGCCGCCACCTCTTCCTCTTCCACAAGGAGAACCTCCAACTTCAGCAAGCTAGCAACGACTTTCCTCCCATTTTGCTTATCGTCATATTTCAAGTTCCGACCGCTGCCGTATGACTCACTGTCGACTAATTTGGTGTGCTAACAAAGCAGTAATCACTGAGAGACACACTCACTGGCGGTAAAGTTGGAATAAACCCGAGTTTTGTGGCTGAGGCTGCAGGCTAGTTACTCTGTGGAGTTTCACCGTTCACTAAGAACAGGAACGTAGAGAGACCGCAGCAGCAGGCGCTGATCGGCAGCGGGAGAGAGACGTAGAGAGAGAGAGAGAGAGAGAGAGAGAGACATAGAGAGACATAGAGAGAGAGAGAGAGAGAGAGGTGGTGGGGGGTGAAGCCTAACTGACCTTAAACCTGAATATTGGAAACACGAGGTTAATTCATTAATGTACTAATAGTTTACATCGTGTTTATCTCACTGCCCTTATTGTCTAAATGACATGTTACAACATCAGTGTGTAAACATATAAGCTTACACTGAAGAGATAAACGTATGCTGTCTACTTCCAACGGCTGTGTGCTGTTACAACATAGCTACTGTATGTTTCCTCTAGACTAAATGTGCACCTAAAATGGCGCTTATTTTTTTCATTTAAAAAACAAAAAAAAGAATATACATTTGGTTGCCCGACGTATACATTTGAAATAGCCAACTCTCAAAAAACCGCAATAAAGTGTATTATTACTTTGATATTTAGTTTTTAGTCTCACAGGGTACAGTGTGTTGCCTATCTGGCCTCTGAGCCACTTCCCCTCCCCCACGCTCCACTATTTTTCGCCTGCCGGGTCACACAGCGGTTGATTAATTCTCCTTTCGCCTTGCTCAGTCATTCAGATTTGGAAAGTAAATAACAAGTTGACATCATTACGGCTCTACACTGGTGTGACACATTCCTTTGGTTACCGTACACATGGAAATATGTGCGCGTAAAATATTCCATTCTGAAGCCGCAACTGTTCAATTGCAATGTATTTTACTGTCTGCTTTTAGTTGCATGGCCTACAAGTATAATGCGAGCATGGAGTGTTGTTTCCAAAAAATAAGACATTTGGTAGAGAAATGACAGCACTGTAGCCAGGATGATAAATGGATGGTAAATATGTGCCATAGCTACCAATTAGGACTCAGAGGTCAAATCAGCTGTACTTATTCTGCGTATTTAGGGGTTTTGTCAAACGGGGAAGAAGATACTATTCTTCAGTAAAAATGTAAATGTGCATGCTGATTCTGGCATTTTTAGACCCAGAATAATTTATGTGGATTACATTCAGGCTAGCAGAAACAAAGAGATACATAATGTGGTATCCATTTTTCCTCTGGTGGTGTGGAGAATGCGTTGAAGCAGCATTTAGACCTTAATGTTTAGAAATAACATTTATAGAAAACATAACATTTAACCAGCCTAATAGAATGTATATAAAAAAATATAACATTATAACATTTACAAGAGGGGTGTAGGTTGTGTATGTGGGACCTGGACTCATGGCTTCCGTGTTTCTTCAATCCCTGATTATAAACTCAAAAGTTACCACCTATAATTTAATACAATTGAAAAACTTAAAAAGCAGTAGATTCCTATCTCACTGGAATACCAAAAGAGATAATAAATATTTGAAGATGTGATGTGGTCGTTGAGGTCAATAATGATTATCAAAGCGAGGCAAGTCCCTGTTGGAATATGAAAGAATTATTAAAGTGATTTATTGAGGAAATATAAAGTTAACAGCTGATCTTTTTGGACAAAGGATGTCCTTAGAGAGAATATCTTGTGTCACGGTCATTATCTTAACGTCTACCTCTTCTGGTTATGTCTAATTTATTTATGTTAATTAAAAACATGTTTTCCAGTGAAATATAGTGTATTGCTGCAGTCTTAACGTGCACATTGTATTACAGTCATATTGTATTTTACATAAAGCATGTATATTGTATTGGTATTACAACAAGGAGCAGCATTAGTGCCCAGACACAGAGGGAATATCTGGCAGATGGGAGTGTAGTTGCAGTTTTGGCACCCCCACCACTCCACAAAATACCCTACCCTTGGCACAAATGGAGACAATATCAGCTATGCCTATGATCAAGGACAAAACTGACAGTCTTTACTGTACAAAGAAGAGTTATTTGCGTCCCACAACATAATGGGTAAAGTCACTTTTATTTTTTATCCTATGAAAAACACTAAATTCAACGATGTGTTTGCCTGTCTCCACTGAGTAGACATATTTAAGGAAACAAGATGGCGAATGGGGGATTGATGTAAAATATACTGTAGTGCCTATGTTCATTGTAATGAAGGAGAATGTTTCCCTGATCAACTATGTGGCTCACCGATGTCTGTTTTTAAATTAGTTTTTGGAGAACAATGTGGGTCTGTGGCACAGAGGAATAAACTACATCAGGTTTTGGCCTCACAAGTACTATAGGACACACTTATTGTTTTTTTGTGTCTGTTCATGCATTGGATTTAATGATAATGAGACAAATACTGACTATCACCAACCCTCTTGATTTCCAGCATTTAATTTTAAACGTATTCTTTAAAATGTTAAATATTAGTGCACCTCATGGCTTTCCGCATTGCAGGGCATTGTTGTCATATTTATTTTCTGTCCACATTTTTACTTGGACCACAATCCTCACAGGAGCCACATACATTCAGGAATGTTACTGTAGCTATTACATTCTGAATAAGAGACAATGAAAATAAACTCACACAGTTAACAGAGGACATGCAGATGTCAGTCAGTCTCTGGTGTGCAGATTTTGCAGGACCATATGCTACAGAGGGTATTCTGCCAGAGCTGTTCTCTAGAGCAATCCATATTTGATGAGAGCAGATAAATGGATATATGAGCTCAGCCCTCAAACCTGCCAAAGAACAGTTACAGAGCCCTTTCTTCACAGTTATATAGATTTCAGGGAGGAAGTGAGGAATCTCATTTCCAGAAAAAGGTAAAAATATCTCCATTCATATATCCGGCCATATTCAAATGTGGCCCATCTGCATTCTACAACATGCTGTATGTTTCTCACTGTAAGGTTCTTCCCCTGAATTTCTGGGTTTGATGGTGATAATTTCCAATTTTGTCATTATCAACATATTTTGTGCAATGCATACTAAGGTTTTATGAGCAACACTTTGCCATTATTCTGCTCTGAAAAGCATTCTCCAGATTATGCCACAATGTTGCTGTGATGCAGTTCAGTGTAGGAGGTGCAGTTGAACTGGTTGAACTGCGAGATACTGATGCACATAAGGATCATACTGGATAGGGTGTTGAATAACAATTTAATTCAGAAGTCAATTGGAAGTATTATCTTTAAATTCAACATTACATTTCAGTCCTACGTGGATGTAGTAGTGCACATATAACAATGAAATGTTCTTAACATTACAAACTACAGCCTACACAATTACCACTAAATTGAAATACGTCTGACTTTAAAACAAAATGTTGAGCTTCTCTAAAGCAGCATTTACTTCAGGGAAATTGTATTTAAATGTATGGCTTCTCTGTTAATATGTTCATTATCTGTAAGTGTGATTTGTTTTTTTAAATATGTTTTAGGGTGTACATAAAAAGCACTTTCAGTTCTCTGTAAAATATTCAGTTCTCACTCTCTTATCGTTTTAGTCAGTAGTCAAAGCTTGTACCATTATGGAGTTTGAGAAATGAGCTTTGTTTTATAGCCCAGCTTTATAGAACACAGTCTGATAAAATACTTTATTATGCTGCCAGCTTATCCCACTAGCTGAATACACAAATTAATACGATGTCTGAATTCCTTACAGCTGCTCCCCCCCTTTCCCATGAAGCATTCCACTTTTTTCTTCTTTTTAATAGAAAACAACCCTCCTTTGGGATTTTAGAGAGCGCTGATCCACATCCCAACCCTGTCACACTCTGCTGCAAACTACCAGAGGTTACAGTCTGTAGGACAACTTCATCTGCAAATAGTAGTCTGCTGTGCAGCTTTGTAGCTGTCTTCCCCTAAACCAATATTGCTCCCTCAATATGTATTTGCATTTATTCAAATAACCAAATATTCCTGCTTGATTTTATTTGGCCTTCTTCAGCTTTCAACCTTTGGAACTGTCACTACCTCTCCCCTCAGAAACAGTACTAATGTCATGCTTATATTACGCAGACATTTGAGCCAGCACTAATAAAAACAGAGACCGGGCCTAAAATTGGTTCACTTATTTTTCTTTCTGTTACATCAGCCTTGTGCCATTTTAAAAACCACTGGAGCTGCATTTGCCAAGCCAGCCTCAGTACTGTGAGTCTCGCTTGCTTGCCCTTTATTGTATGAATGCTCAAAAACTCAAGTCACTAATCCCCCTACACCGCCTTCTGCTCCTTCTGCGCTTCTATTACACGCTGTATGGTAGGCGTGCTTCCTGCCATAGAGCTGGGGCTGACCTCCTAACAAAGAACAGGTTCAATCTGCCTCCCCTCCCCCAACTCTGGAAGCTGATGAGGGTCACATGACCTTTCTAGACAGCACTGAGGAGCAATGGTAATGTGTACGGGTGGGGGAAGGGTGCTGCAAGTCACACGACTCTTGTTGTGTCGTTATTAGGTCGGGGAAGTGCGTGGAAAGCTTAGTTTGTACCAGGGGAATATCCCAGTTGGGTATCTATTCCTCATTGTGCTCTGGTGTCCATTGACATATTGGATTTAGCTCCATAAGCTCTGCTGCTTTATTTACACTGTAACGAGACTGGGAGCAGAGGGGCTGGGCTGTCAAAGCCAGTCTGGAGGAAAAGGCTTCACTATTTGTGTGTGCGCGTGTGTGTGCGCGTGTGTGCAGTTCACATATGAGCTTGTGGAATTGGAGAGAAAAAGCGAGCCTTGTGTACTGTACAACACCACCCCCACTGTCTTCCTCCCCTCCCCCTCTGCAACCATCCACACAGGCTAGAGATGCAGAAGGCTTTCTGTGGTAGCCTACGCTGTTATGTCATAGCCTACAGACCTATTTTCCAGACAAAGCAAAGCAGAAGGGAATAAAAACACATCTGTGTTTTCAGGTGCGAATGCTTTGGTTTCACTCAAGCAAAGAAAAGCACATGTAGCAGACAGTTGACAAAGTGAAGCTCCAATGGACTATACAGTCGGCCACGCATGCTGCTACAAACATGCTGTTTATAAATCACACTTGTTCACTGAGTCGAGATCGTTTTCTCAAGAACATCTGAGTGTTAAAAAAAAACGTGTCACTTTAGGAAGTCGCATTCCTTCCCCCCTCATAATCAAATTCCTTTGACAGAACAGGGGGAGGGAGAGAAGGCGGGAAAAGCAGACAGATGTCATAGATTCAAGGGATGAGGACAGAGGTCAAGGGTTGGTGACCTGGGCATCCAACAGACTCGCCTTCCCTTTCCTCCCCCTCCGGCACAATGGCAGTCATTGACTTTACAATGCTTTTTTTCTTACAGTTATATTTAAATCTTTTAGTCACACAGCTTTTAAATTCCCGCTCGAGCTGTAAATTGCTCAGAAGCCACCAATTTATCTGTTTTTTCAAAACTCTCTTTCAAATATTAGATGTGAAAATCCAACTACATGCTTTACATGAAAAGGCCCATGGACAAACATTTCTTTAGAACATCAAATGAATAGCGCTCCACAGTAAGCCTACACTTATTTTAGGAAATGTGCTTATTTGCTTCCCTGCTGAGAGTTAGATGAAAAGATAGATACAATTCTCCTGTAACAGCGGTATAAATCTTTTCATCTAACCCAGCAAAAAAGCGTATTTTTCCCAAACTGTCAAACTATTGTGTCCAACTAGTTGCACATGTTAATCAGAAAAGACCACTGTTTTGTGTCAGTTCTATAATTTATAATAATGTGTGTCCTTCTTTGAGATTTACAGTGTGTTAAACAAAAAATGTTCATCGAGAAGTTTAATGGAGGTCTACACAGCACAAACACCACAGATGGGTTTCCATGGAGACCATTGTATAAGTCTCAATCTTGAGATGTTACGCATTATGGAAAACATTCCTGTTAGCTATCACAATGTATTAATTTAGTGATTTAATTAGATGGCATATATGGTGGAATTGTGCAATAAATGTACATGTAGGTTTATACCCAAATATTTACAACTGACATAATCTCATCTCCCGGTTTTACTGATAATAACACTCACTGTTGTGTCTGGCTTTTTAAAGTGAAGGCAAATGGGCTGTGAAAGGGTCAACTCAAATATTTCCATGTCTTAAAGATATGATTGTGATAAGTTATTCATTTACCTGACATTACAGCCCAATTTATACCTTTGATTTATTTTTACAAGTTCACTGAAGTTATTGTTTCGCTCCCTCACAATAGATCTATAGAAAGCAGGCTGGTGAGCTATGCAGAAAATAAAGGGAGGAGTTATCTTTCAGTTTACAACCCGAGGGCGTTATAAAACATTCTGCTGTATGATTTCTAGCAAGGAGAATCTCACAGGAGCTGTGATCTCCCAGTGACACTGTATTGTTAGCTTAGAGGCTGCATGGGGGATGGGCATGTCTGCTGTGCACTGGTTCACTGATTTCAGCCTCCTGCTTTGTCATAGCAACATAATGCTGTGTAATTGGGCCTCCACTCAGCTAGACACCCAGTACTACACTGTGACATGTCACTCTACATAATCCCTCTCCTGACCTCCAGGTTTAACAGATGACATTTGCCTGTCATGGTTCTATTGTCAGTGATGATGACAACGAGAAGCATGGAGATTTACATGTGGCTGAGAATGATGGGTTTGTATAACAGACATTAAAGAGCAAACTGGGTTATCACACATCCAGATAAAAGTCATCCATATGGAGATGTCAAGCACCTCGTGATCTGATCAGTAAAGTTAAATTCAGAGAGCGTTACCATCTGTTAACATTTTCCTACCAAATTAGTTCATAAACATGAATACATCCTGCTTCACTACATAGGAGTCGCGTGTGCACGTGTACGTCCATTGAGTGTGTGTATTTCAATGCACGTTTTTGTGTGTGACAGACACAGAGAAAGAGAGATTACATTGAGTTTCTAAATGTGTTCTATTTTCCATTATCTCTGATAATTGTTTGTCTCAGACGAGAGAGCAAAATCCCTTTGATAAATTTCCCATTGTTTGGATGTTAATGCTGGATCATCTTCTGGAAAATATTGTGAGAAAGAGAGAGCGGGAGAGGCGTCAAAGCACGTAGCTGGACCTAAAACTTGTCTGTGGACACATTGCCATCTAGTGGTACAAAATGGTACACTGCCTGTTAAAAAGAATTGAGATCATCCTCATTTGGATGTGTTTTTTTCTGTCTTTATACTGAAAACAAGAGTTGAAATCAGTGCTGTTTCATAACTCCCTCCACCCTGTCTCCTCTTTGTCTATTCATTCTCTCCAATCTGAAAATAAACACCAGAATACTTCGTAAAAAGGTGCAGTTATGATCATCCGGCCTGCTAACAACCACCGAGGGACACTCAACTGTCAGTCAACCATCACTGTCTAAACTGAAACCCAAATGTAACTTCAGCTCTGAGTGGATGGTTTGTATGTGAATAACAGCTTGAACTGGACTGTCATTCTCCACCATTGCACAACGCAGCATTGTTTTGGGTCGTGGTGAAAGAAGGAAAATATTTCATGCAGGCATCTATTTAGAAGTTCTCCACGGCAAGCAGGTTTTTTCCAACCTCATATACAAGATAAATATTTTCACAAGGAACGTTAAAAGAAATCTTGTGAACACACCAGGAGTGAATAGACTTGATATTATGAATAGACAAAAGAGTGACTGTTACAGCAGAAGGGTTTTTATCAGTGTGACAGTCTATTTAAAGATATTTTCCACATGCTATTTCTTTATTAGTTTGGAGACATAAACATCCACTCAGGGTTCAACTGAAAGGATAGCAGTGTACAGCACGGCAGACATAAAGGTATAACTCAAGATAAAAAAGCAACATCGAGTAACCAAATCAGAGATAATGCATAGATAGCATATTCTAACCCAAATTATGAAGCACTCTAATATTAGCCCCTCTATCATCTGCGAGAGATGCTCACACATTTATTTTAAACTATTCGCTCTGTGGAAAATGCTGTTAAACATGTCAATTATCAACTTGAACATGATCGTTTTATTATACTGCTAGTGAAACGGTGTCTTGCCATAACATGTTATTTGACTAATACAAGGAACAAAAGAAAATGAATAAACAAAATGCATTTTTAAAATGGAATTTTTTGTGTGTGTCTGTGTGTGTGTGTGTGTGTGTGCTACTTCAAGAACAGAGACTTCTTAACTTGGCATGTGATGAAAGGTGTTTAACGAACTGCTACATGAGCATTGACTTGGGCAAGATTTCAGGGTTTCCTGCCTCTACCTGGAGGATGATACTGGAGTTATCTGTTGCAATGATGTCATTGTTGTAGCTTGCTCTTAGAGCTAAACCTCATGTTTGTTATTAAGCGGTGGCTGCTGATTTGCCTGAAGCCATTTTCTTAGTATTAGTATCACTCTGGAAATTTGATTAAATCATAGCCCGTACAGATTGAGCGATGATAATGTCAGGCGTGGTGGAATTATAGACTCACAGTTTTGGCTGCCATCGAATGGGAGATCTTTGAACTTTCTGTTTCATCTATTGACGGGTGTCAACGTGTTTTGTAGGTGAAACAGTACAAATAAAATACATTATGCAAACATAATTAGAAGAAATATTTGTGTCCATTTATTCTGTGACACCTTTATTAACATACTGCTTGTGTCCATGATTGAAACAAAGGAAAGATATCTCTAGATGTCTGTTTATTTCAGAACATTATTAGTGCACTTCCAGTTCATAATACTTCAGTCATCCATGTTGAAATACTACCTCCATCTGTGCTAATCTCCTTCTCTTTTGTTTGCTAGTGTTCACAACAAAAGCCGGTCGTCTTCTCTGATCCGGGTGGCCTCTCTTCAAAGGCGTGAACTATGAGTCCACCTGCACCTGATCAAAGATACTCAAGTGTTTGATCACCATACGCCTTCTTTCTCAGGAGTATGCAGGCTGAAAACAGACACTGGTGTGTTATCGTTTGAGATACCTTTTGTCAGATGATGTGATAGAAACCCACATTTTTACAGCATCAAGACTGCAGCCCTCACCACACCAGCATATCCATCTTTTGGAATATCAACTAATGAGGGAGCAAATAGGCTGCAATGTAACAAAGAGTGAACAAAACAAAACATAATATACTCTATCAGTTCCTGGTTATCACTGAACCTGGGGATATTGACTGTTTTAAACGGATGTTGGCATTATTGTGTGAAAAGGGACAAATTGAGCGTGAAAATTGGGGTGGAAAGAGAAAAGAAAGGTTCCAATAGAGATTGTTTTGAGTGTGAGAGTAATGGAGATAACGGGTAATGAGAATTTTAAAAAGCTGTGTTGAGCCACTGGTTTATGTTCAAATGTTAGTTTAATTTGAGTAATATCTTCTAAACCAATTACATGAAGTCATAAAAGACTGGGTGCAGCACGCAGGGAAAACAGATCTACACAGAGCTGTATGCTTTGTTGTGTACATGTTTTATTGGATCATGAACCTGTTTATGTATATGAAGATCTATTTACATTTATAAACACATGTTGTTAACGGTGACTCATTTTAAATATAGGTGTGAATTAATGTAGTGACGTGAGTTCGAGATGAAATCCATTCAGACAAACATTCCCTCTGTAGATAGCTTTATAGTCTTGAGTTCACAGCTTTTCCCAGTCAATGAAAGCATGGCGTCGGAGGGGTACGTGTCCCACAGGCTGCAGGAGACATCAGGACCGCACACAGACAGAGTGCTTCCTTCACTGCACACTATAAAAAACCCCACCACACATGGCTGTAATAAGCCAACAAATTAAGCCATTATACTGTTTTTAAGGTACACAGACATCCGTGTTTAAATATTTTAAGAGTAGCAAGGGATCTCTCACCCCAAGTTACATTGTGTGTCTGAGACCACCAGGGAAATGATCGCACATCCATCTTATCATTAAATAACTCTGAGATGATTTCTATGATAAATAGCCATACTTTTGCAAAACTATAACTAGTACTCTCATTACAGCTGCATGCTTACTCTCACTTACTCTGTGATCTGACTGTTGAGTATTCATGAATGACATGGGAATTTGTGTCTGATGGGATTTTCTTTGTTGGATTTCATGATCTCCATCATCGAGACAGTGGGTGCTGTTCAGGATGTGCTAATATGGGCATATTACAGTTTCATTGCAGAGGCATGGGTTGAACCATTTGGCACAATGCATAAATGGCCCATGGCAAGATGGCTACTTAAGCCAAATCTAATGATGGCGTGTAAGTGTGTGTTCACTCCCACTCTGCACACAGTTTAAGAGCAACTCCTATAAAAGTTCATTATGTTGCTGCTGTAATGGGGTTCAGGGAAGTACACCATGAGCTGACAAAAGCAGGGGTGTCTTGTAAACCCTTGAGGGAACTTTCTAATTAAATGCTCGCTCTTTAACTCCAATAAGGATTTCAAGCTTTTCCTACATGTCATATTTTCTCCATACCTCAGGCCAGAAGTTGGGAGTCCAGCTTGAGGACTTTAGTCAGGATGGTTTTAATAGTTTTCCGTGTAGATTTGTTTTTCCAAGCTACTGTTAAACTGGGAGGTGAGAGCTAACGGGGAAAGGGCTTCCCTGGGATGTTGGCAAGCTTCACCAAGGCCATATGTGAGGGTTTGATACAGGAAACCTGGCTTCTCCACATTTCTGATGAGTTGTGTCATCAGTAGATGGCAGTAGGGCTAACCCTCCTGCTTAGTAGACAGGTGTGTACCTGGCTTTCCATTGTGCATGACGGGTGGATATATCATTGGGGCATTTCTATGAAGTCATAAGCAGGTACATTGCCAACAAATTGAATGAATAAATTAAAGGAAGGAAGGAAGGACGGAAGGAAATAAAATAAATGAATAGAATAAATAAGCACAATGTTTTTAGCACACACTGTTTTTAGCACACATTTCTTTTATGTTCCTTAGCCCAAAAGTAAATGTATAGTAAAGATATAACACATATCATTATACACATATATGTGTGTGTGTGTGTGTGTGTGTGTGTGTGTGTGTGTGTGTGTGTGTGTGTGTGTGTGTGTGTGTGTGTGTGTGTGTGTGTGTGTGTAATATATGTATATTACAAGACAATTACAGTACCTTTTTCATTAAAATCAGATATTCCACTTATTGGGTATATGTATAGATATATATATATATATATATATATATATATATATATATATATATATATATATATATATAGATATATAGATATATAGATTCTAGATAGATAGGATAGATAGATAGATGATAGATTCTCGATAGATAGATCATAGATAGCTAGATAGCGATAGTAGATAGATAGTGCTCGCTAGCCGCTCGCTCGTAGATAGCTAGCTCGCTCGCTAGCTCGAGCTCGATAGCTAGCTGCTCGTCGCTCGCTCGATTCGCTATCGCTCCTCGCTCGCTCGATAGATCGCTGCTCTCTCGCTCGCTCGTGCTCGCTCGTAGCTCGTAGCTAGCTAGGATCGCTCGATTCTCTAGATAGATAGATAGATAGATAGATAGATAGATAGATAGATAGATAGATAGATAGATATATAGATAGATAGATAGATAGATAGATAGATAGATAGATAGATATATAGATATATAGATATATAGATATATAGATATATAGATATATAGATATATAGATATATAGATAGATAGATGTATAGATATATAGATATATAGATAGATAGATATATAGATATATAGATAGATAGATAGATAGATAGATAGATAGATAGATATCAGATAGATAGATATATAGATAGATAGATAGATAGATAGATATATAATAATATATATTATATATATATATATATATCATATCTATCGATAGATAGATCTATTCTAGATCTCATCGATAGATAGAATAGATAGATAGATAGATTCGATAGTTAAGCTAGATAGATAGAGATATATAGTTATATAGATATATGTTATATAGATATATAGATAGATCAATATATCGAGTCAGAAAGGTAGGTAACAAACAATGAAAAAAAAACACATAACAAAAAAATAAACAATACTAAACTAGAATATCATAAGTCTAAGTAACACCAGCCAATGTTCCCACTATTGAAAAACTGCAAGTATGTAGTGCAAATTGTGTACTGCAAAGCAAGGTTCTGGGTTGAGTTTGTGTTAGATTACATATAATGAACACAATAATCACTTATTTCCATTTACACTGCAGCTCATTCCACTACTTACTCTATTACAAGTTATGATTATATACCATGATTTCCTTTCATACGCCTTTTCCTTTCTCCTTGTAGGCCTGCTCACTGAACAACCTGCCCATGCTTTGAATAGTGTGTGCAGGACTATGCAGCAGTCTACCTGCTTTAACGCTCCTCGTGTCTGTCAGTCACCGCGGGATCCTCCAATCGCAGGGCGCGTGAGCCCGTGACTCCTCCCCAGTGTATAATTGAAGTTTCTTTAGTTTCTCCGCCGGAGCCTGCACGCAGTATTGTCCGATCCGTGGAGGGATTAAATACACAACCGCGGGACCATGTTTTCTAGGAGCCTGAACGTGTGTCTGACCCTGTGTTTGTGGATTACGGCATTAATGAGCCCAGGAAGTGTGTCCGCGAGGAAGCAGGACGACTCTTTCTTCACTGCCAGTATTTACCGAGCAAGATGCGCCTCGAGATGCCTCAGTCTGCACATCACTCGCATCTCCGCTTTTTTCAAGCACTCTCAGGTACGAGCATGTGGGCACAGACACTCAAACTTCTGGCGTTGGAAATGAGAAATAAACGCTGTGCTGTAGCTGTTATTTAATGAATGAAAATGTGCTAGTCGAATCCTTCCCACATAAGTCAAACCTGTTTATTTTGAGCCCATTGAGAGCAGACAGGAGCAGGTCACTAATGGTGCTGAAATACTTTCTCACTTCGTGTTTTATGCCACTGACAAGGAAATTAGACCTTTCTTAACGGAAAGTGTCACCGAAATAAAAACACCAGCAAATATAAGAATCTGTATGAAGGTTTGAGCTGCTGGTAAAGTTGCCCCATACAGCATATGTTTGGCCGTGTAGAGTGGGACGCTTTCAAATATATCTCATTAGTCCAACACATTGCGGTATTTTTGAGACTGAAGGATGATGGACGCCTATCAGTGAAGCCAGTTTCCATTCATTACTTGCTAATTGCTGGAACATTAGACACCCGTTTCTGTCAGTGCAAATGTGATGGACTTTTATGACTTTTATTCCTGTTATGACTCTATAGTGTTACTTTTCTGTTGGCCAATTATTTATAGGGCATCTCATATGAGGAAACACTGCCTTATACTGTATATTCAAAGTGAGAATTTTGCACAGAGCATGTTGTGATGCAGACCGTGGTACTATAAATTAGCTGTATTCTTTATATGATTTGGTACGTGGTGTCAGAAGTTGTTTTTCACCCTCCACTGGACACACTGTTCTCTCCCAGGACCCAGGACCAGTCCTTTAGAGAAAAGGACTGGTCACTGATCCTTCTCCCCTCTGCTCCTTTTCACCAGCTATCTATCTGGTGGCCGTCTTTTATACTCGCTTCATTTGCATTTGCAAGGCTTGTCTTTCTCAAGGTGCATTAATGAATCCTTAATTGTCAGGAAACACTGGGGAGCAAGGCACATTTGTCATTAGGTTGTAATGAATAAAAAGAGTATATCGCTTGTTTGTTTGTCACCAATTAACTTTACTTTGAAAGCACTTATTGATCTGGTGTAGTAGTTCTCAATACATGTTCGTGCGACACAGAGACCTACTGCAGTTAATTCTGGCAATTTTATTAAGGGGGAATATACACCGGGGGTGAGGAATGAATACACTTTACTGCAATTAACATCCTGGTAGGATAGAAAACAACAGTGCTGTGCATCCAAAGGACACAGATTGAAAACAGTGTTTCTTGATTCACAACTTGGCAGGCAGTGTTAGGGATTTGTTTTGAGAGGAATCCAAAGATATATTGCTGCTCTGGGTTGCAAAGTTGGGGAATTAAATTAGTCACCAGCTGACAGAGAAGTCAAATAACTGGTGGAAGTCTCGCCTCTAATGAACAGCTAATAGTCTATATAATTGACTGCAGAGCCTCGGAGTCTGAGGCAGCGTTTCTTTCAGTCAGAGGAAAATGAGAGGGAGGTATTTGACTAAAGAGAGGAGCATTTTCGTGGTTAGTGATAAGCAAGGTTGCTTGAGCGAGCTTGTAGGTCCGAGAATAGAAGGCAAATGTTGATAATCTGCAAGGACTGTCTTATGCACTGTGTTCTCAACAGTCCTTTCATGTGAAAATGGGGGGTCTGGTCAGCTGCAAAAACATATGGCTCTCCTCCCCCCTGCCCTCTACCCCCTGGCCCTGCCAATAAATGCCAGCATCACACCTCATAGGCATGTAGAGGATGCATTGAGCTACCGATGCCGCTCCTTCGAGGTCACCTTCCTGCTAAATGCTGGCGCCCAATTGTGCTAAATGTGATAAGCTCTGATGTACTGTTGCCACAACACTGGAGCATGCTCAGTCAGCACAACCTACAGGTGGATCTGCTTCCTCTGCCAGATCTTATTACAGCAGCGGGCCGACAGGCAGCAGCTTGGAGCTCCACTCCAGTGATTGATACGACAGACCTCTTAATTCAACTCGGACATCCTTCAGGGGTCATTTAATACTCGATAGGAAAACCAAGACATGCAACACTTTCCATTTTTTAATGGAAATGAAATGCCTGGGCTGTATGTCAAAGCGGTGACTTTTGCCTACTGTTTCTTCACATTTTACTGCGTCTACTCAATATCTAGTAATCTATATGGACCACTACTTATTTTGGTCATGGTACAAGAAACAAATTGTCCTCTTAACACATTTTGCAGCTGGAATGTAAAACTCTGTTATTCATATCAGCTTTAATATGATCATTCTGTGAATACTGGAACGAGACTTAGAGAATTTAGCACTTGCAGATGTTACGAACACCCATTGCGTCTTCCCTTTTTATGTGGCTGAATCGGAGGGCAAATCACAGACTTTGTTTTAATTGTCGCAATTATGAATTAGTGTGAAATGGAAACAAGCGTGGAGTTGCAGAGTTGTGAAACCCATGGGTCGTCCATAGGTTGTCAGATTTATAGCAACAGTAGATTTACTGATGTAATAGTGTTTCCAAATACAGATTTATTGACATTTTACTCCACATTTGGAGAACTTGTCACCCCAGTACAATAGACAGAGGGGAACACCCAACCATAAATATTAGCCTCGGACACTTTAAAATATTAAGAGCGAGCTGGGAGCCCTGTGCAATAATGTATTCTGAAAGCATCAGCCTTGTAGTAGATTATTTATGCGGAGACCTGTGAAGCCAAAAACAAGGTGTGTCCATGAGGTCTTGTTATTACATTCAAAGCAATAAAAAGGTTTTAAATTCAGTCATTCATTTCTAATGTGCTGCACAGTAAAGTCTTAGCATCTTGCTTGAGAGATGTGTGTTTAACAGTAAGCGAATGGAAGAGAAAACACGAGCAAAGTCATTTTTCCGTGTCCCCTTGTTTTTGCCTTTGATATTAAATAACCTGTGGTGGAATCAAACCTCAGCCAGTGCTCGTCTCATGTGTGGAGTTTTTCATTAGCGAAGACAGCGGATGAATAGGGGTCTATGTAGCTTGGCCTCACCTCTCTGTAAATGCTTTTAAACCATGACAGTCCTGTCTGTAAATCTCAGCCTCCAGTGCTGCTACACCCTGAGCTACCTCATTTGACAAATAGCCCTCATTCCTAAGTGGGGACAACTTTACGCCAGTGTTGTTTCAGATTTCTGAAACTCCCTTTTATGTTAACATTGGATGTGCGCTGGACACATTAGCTCACTTTCAGAGCCCCTGTCAAATAATTCAGTTAAAGTGAATAATTGATGAGCAGAATGACCACAGCCCTCACACCCACTCAAGTCTAAGCCTAAATCTTGAGGCCCTTTATTTTAGTGCTGCATATGTGCCCTTAAGGATCAGTTATTTTGGTGTTGCCTGAAGACCCCTGGGCTGTCAAAAGACATAGAGACACCAGGCTGTCCCTTGAAGTCCCGTCTCCTGTTAACTTCGCCAGACATGTACAAGGTCTCACAGACCAGCAGTATTTTCCATCCGTGTAAAACATAAAGGCAAGAGACTAGATAGAATTGAAACACAATTCATCAGTGAAATCTGAGATCCGTTTAATCAGAGGCTCGTAGGAAACAAAAGATTTCCATTTTGAAAAGGTGGAATGCCATCCTCAAAGATGAAAGGTTTTTTTAGTCCATGTTCTCCTCAGTTGTCTAGACAATACAGCACGCCCCTGGCCACCTGCTCTGTCTTCTCTATGTGACAACAGCCATAATGTATCTCTGTGATAAATCCCCTGTTTACACGACTGCTCCGGTGTCAATAACAAAGCGGAGAGTTCACCTCAGCCACACATTCATATACCACTGTCTGGTCTCCTCTCCTCGACCCCATCACACAGGAGGATATCTGGAAAGCATTCACTCACTGGAGTCCTTGACAGTACTCAGCACTGCATAATGTTCAGACTGCAGAGGAATGTCATGGTGAGTCAGAGGGATGAAGTTCTGACCTATAATTATTCCCCCGTTGGTCCCTGACATGGTGGGGTCAGACCTGGACAGCTGGGGCAACATCCTGCTGAGCTTCTCTGCTATAGGGATGCTGTCACACAGCAAAATTAGCTCCTCTGTGGATCGGGCCCTGTCGCCGGTGATGGATGGGTGAAGAAAGGTGTCAGAAACAGGATTGATGATTTAGAACATGCTAGAGTTGTGACAGTCTGTATAAATTATCCAGAGGTACTGGGTGCCAGTGTTAATGTCAAGGTTTTATTTACGGCGTGTCACCAACTGGGGGTTTGGCTAGGTTTGATTTGATCATTTTATATGAATTAGCAAAGTCCACGAGGATTTTAATCGTGTGATAATTCCTAATTCATCAACATTCGCCTAAGCAGAGAAGAGGTGTTATACTGGTCAGGAAAAGGGCAGAAAACTCGCTGATGCACTCTAAACTCCTCAGCCAAGTAAGCGCTCGTTCCCACTTCATTGGTAACAAAATTAAAACATTATTCCTATTCTCTTTGGCGCTCAGTCTCATATTTTTCATCCTTATCTTCAGTTTTTTTTTGAAGAGACATGAACATACAATCACGGATTCCTTTGAAGCCGTTTGACCATTATCCTTGACACTAAAAGCACAGCACTTACTGGTACTGGATGTCAAATTAAACCCTTTAATGATAAGTTCTCTCCTAAGGTCTCATGGGAAATTTCTTTTGGATTACATTGTGGGAAAAAGGCTTTGAACTTGACATTGAACTTAAGCAGACTTTTTGCCTGCAGACCCTGAAGGTTTGGCTGTTTCCTACTGCTGCATTGCTTCCATACAGAAGCGCAGGGAACATCCAAAAGTAAAGCTCAGATTCAGGTCATTGATTTAGAATGAGTGTCATCAAAGAAAGTGCATTTGATTTGTATCACTTATCCAGAGGTGTAGAAAACAGGTGAACACAAAAAATGTGTTATTTGTAATGTTTCTATAACATTGACCTAAATGTCACATTTTCTGATGTCATGTCCAAACATTTCGTCTCTTTCATGTTGACCAACTGGTCATTTATTCCAAAGCACTGGCCTTGCACTCGCCATCCAAGCTCAATTATGTTTGCAGAGGATGACAGCCTAATTCCTCGCCCTAATGGTATTCAGGAAATGACCACTTGGACAAGCCATTTACCCCCACTGGTCGTTCGCTTGACAACTCCCCATATTTACACGTAGATGATTTATAAACACGCAGCACTATTAGGACCAAATGTTTGCCTTGCTTAAGCGCAGAAGTTGGCACTTCCACGGCAATTAGAGGAAATTGGCAGTATCGGCAGTCTACACAGAAGTGCTGACATCAGTTCTCGCCTCAGTGACCTTGGGGACGTCTGTTGAGAGATCAAACGGATCCTCAGAAAAGCTGAGGTCACCATGCTCTGCTGAAACCGGCCAGAGGTTTGCCCTGCTGCCGCTGACCCTTCTTTCCTGCTTAGGTTACAAACACTCAGCATGCAAAGCTGAGTCTTGACATTTGTCTACTGTTGGCAATAATTTGTTACTCAAAAAGGCCTTGACTTAAGGAAAGTGGTACGAAGATATATTGTTATAGGAAAGGAAAGGAGAGGGTCGAAGCTGCATAATCGTTTGATGAATTGATCATTGTAAATGTCTTTCTCTGATGACTGATGATATGTTCCTTCTCTTTTACAGAATAATGGATCCTTGGTTTGGTGCCAGAATCACAAGCAGTGCTCCAAGGTAGTGTGGTTTTCCCTTCTTTCATGAATGAAACACACATGCCACATACATGGCTCATTATCAGAGGATAATGCAACATAAAGTGTGCGAGTCACGACAGGACTAGTTTTAGCATGCCTGCAGGAATCACTTCGAGAGCTGTTGACATAGACTATGATGAGAACAACTTTTTTTCAGCTAGTCCTTACTTCTGCTTTCATTGATACTCATTTGCTCTTGTAAATAGGATCCAATTTAAACCAATTAAATGAGATTCGAATAGGGATAAATGAGTGTTGATTTATAAAAGCAATAACCATGATTGTTATTCCTACTCGTGTCATTTGGAATTTCAGTTGGATAAATTACGCTACGCCTCCCGCAGGGCTTGTTTGTGTTTCGTGCCCTGTCCCAAAGAAGGTTGATACAAAGCTTGTGTTGACAGCTCCTCTGAAAAGATGGCGCTGACATATTCTATCAGACTCTCCCAGAGTTGTTGACAAGGCCCTCAGAGATGTGCCGTATAGACTGTAGACACTATGGAGCAAAAAAAAAAAAAAGAGGATGATATGCTAGCCAAGTAGAAATCTGAGCAATGCTCTCTGTAGCTGTCAGAGACTCTCATCTCCTCACACACAGACCGTGAAACAAGGATTCAACGCTGTTTGCCCATGAGAACTTAAAGTACAACACAGACAACACATAATACATTGTCTAGATAAAATACAGGAAGTATGTTATTGCGGCGGTGATGACAAATTAGATGTAGTGCTTGTATGTATTTATTGTTTTTTTCCACAGACCTTGTTGTACTTATAGAGGATTGCATGCTGAGCAAATTAGTGCTGCAGTGATGGTGATTAATTGGAAAATGCAGATTCTTTTTTTATGCTTACTTAACACGGCCTCATTTAGTGGACATATTAATCACAATCAGTGTCTCGTATCAACTGCCTCACAAAATGACCCTTTGCGTTTGTTTTCTAAATTCCTCTTTTGAATTTCAAATTGTATCCTTGGCAATTTGCATTTGCCTGGGATACAGCAGAGCTATTGTTCTTTGTGCTTCCTTCGACATCAGCAAATGTATAGTTACTTCCCTTACCTAACTTAGGCAGATGTTTACAACATGATCATATCACTGAATGTGTCCTAATGTGTGTGTTTATATAATGTTATATAGTGTTTCTGCTAATTATTAGGTTGTATTATTTAAATACAAAGGGTGATCTATGCATCAACTTAAAAAATAATAATAATATGCCCTTTTATTTCATCTTAAACCTTCTATGACAAGTTAAAGGTTAATGTATATATAGGCACTTAAAAAGGCAAGTCTCTTTTGTTTTCACCGTAACGCTGTGAAACTTGTTTCTTTCCTTTCCACTGTGATGGCCAACATTGGCTCTTGGCACTAGTCATTCCCCAGTCGTTCAGCAGAGTTTTATGTTTGAAAAAGGCTTTTGCTGGCTGTGAGTCCAAGCACAGCATACTGTTTTCATAATCAACCAGCTAACATTGCTAAAACTCTGCAAATGTCCCAACAACTCTTTAATGGACTTCTTGTTCTCTTTGCTCTAACAAGCATGTCAGTTCGCACTTCTTTATCCTACTGGTAGGCAGTAAATAAATGAGGCTGGATTTGATGTAAGCCCTTAAAAATAATGATATGCTTGTGTTACTGCTGTTTAAATGTGGTGCTCTGCTGCTCTGCCATTCCAAATCGTTTCAAGGGGCTCTCTGAATTTAATTAATTTAATTGTATCCTAGGTTTTGGGTTCAGCCATTCAGGATGCAGGCCAGGGCACCGTGCTGAAGTTTAATTTGCGGCCAGAAGTCAATATTGTGGTAGCAAACACCACCACACTTCACATCCACATCAATGACTCGAGTGCACACTCAAGGCCTGTGTGTAGTGTGTCAAAACACAGAGCTATTGTGGCCGCTTTAACAATTGTACCAAATGGGCCCATGCTGTACAGTGGTTCCCAGTGAATAGCTCTACAGCCGCTGATTAGCCTCTTCACTTCATGAACAACACACAGTCAAACAGAGAGACAAAGGCAGTGGCTCCCGGGGAGTGCGTTAGGGCAGAAGGCCTGTCCACCCAGAGCTCTGTTAAAGAGCCTCAGTGAGCTCCCCGCCTGTGAGGAAAATGCAGGGAAGGACTGCCTAATAATTTAGACAAAGATGCGGTGACCCTGTCCATCTGTCTGCGTTTTAGGAAATCAAAGCCTCCCGCTTCCATTTGTGAAGACAAAGTCATCCCGGTCAAATCGTATACGCAGTGTCCAGAGCCGGCCCCGCTCTCAGTGTCCCCATTGTCATGGTAATTAACCTGCGTGCCCTCTCTCCAGAGCAGAGCAAAGTGGCATTTGGAGAGCCGGGGAGTCATTATCATGCCATAACACTGGAGAACAGACAGCAGGCATTTTCTATGAGCTATTGTCATTTTGTCTCCCTGCTGTTAGAGCTTCCCCACTTGAGAAATTTGGCTGTGTTCCCTGAAAGTTTTCAAAACTCCAGGGTGTTCTCTTTTTCTGCTGGTGCAAAGAAAATAGATTTTGTGCGTGTGCATGGGAGAGAGTGCAGAAGCAGCCAAGAAGCTTTCCACATTCAGAGCATGGCTGATATTAGCAGGGTTTGCTTTTCCCCCCTGGGTGTGATCCAGGCTCCAAATCAAATGCTAGGATTGACTTAAGGCAGCTAAAGGCCGGTCTACAACAAAGCGGTGCGCTTCATTACTCAAACTTCTCTCGGGGAAGAAAGAGAAGAAAGGACATGTGCATTATGCCTGGATAAGTTGGCCTGCGGTGAGTCATTGGAACGTGGCCATCACTTATAATTCCTGAGGAAGAAAAGTGTCATATTTTTCTTGTAAACACACCAAATATCCTGAACTTTAAAAAAAAAAATCGGTATTCCTTTTCCTCCGTTGAGACTGATCTCTCAATGAATTAGATTGAGTTGTGATTACTGAGCGGAAGAGAATCAAAACACCGGTCTGTGATAAAATATCTTTTAGCACGGAGAAGTTGACTTTGTCTTATATTTCTCTGAACCTGCCACGTCCCGGCCCTTTTTATTCAACAAGACTTTCCAGAATGAAAACCTTTAGAAAGCAACATTGTCTGGTCGCCATTTGACGGCAATGAGTCCTGCATGTCTTTCATAGATGTTTCACATATCCCAGGTGGCTCTTTTGAGCGCTCTTTCTTAACAATCACACTCTGACCCACATACCAGGGTAAGAATAAGAAGTGTTTACTCTTTTGGATTACATGCGCCTTCGTCTTCACATGTCGGAAGCTTTGAAGCCATTTGCCTGAATAACAATCACTGGAATGCTACTATGTCTCATTCAAAAGTGTCTTTCTTGTCAAACCCCCCTCTGCCAAACCACACATTTTCTCACGCCAAAATAAAGTGGTCAAACTTCCCATCAGTTGTTCTTTTTTCAGGGTCAGTTGCACATACATAATGAACCCAGAAGGGCTGCTTCATTCTTCAGTTTATATGAATCTTAATTAAAAACACATACTTTAGGGAATGGTCACTTTCACTTGAATCTTTGCAAGTGTGTCGATGCAATTTACAAGTCTTTTGTGTGGCCATCTTTTCTTTTGGCGGTAGGTAGTTTATTTTGAAAAGATGTTATAAATTGGATGCTGGTTGGTAGGTTTTACAGCTGGCCATGGCTGGGATTGTTAGGTGCTTAGAAAGACTTCAAAGCACCTTTTGGTCATGCTGAGGCCAGACGTTCGTCTCACCTCCCTGTGTTAGCCACATTACCAGCACCAACACCTCAAAGCAAGCTGGACTAGAAATCAATCTGTCAAGTGGGCTGTGTGTCTGGATTGCCTGTCAGTGGAGCTGCTAAGCGGAGTGTAACATTCGTGGAACAGACTTTGCCAGTTTGACTTTGATTTTCTAATTCTCATATATATCTTCCACAAATATCTATATATCTATATATATAGATATTTGTGGAAGGTGGTGGAGTTCATGCTTACTTTCTCTGAAGCCTTTCTTTTTGTATTTTATCTAGTTTGAGGCAGTGTGAGTGCTAGTATGTGTGTGTGGGTGGCAGAGGAGTGTGAAGCAGGGCTGGTCAGTCCCAGCAGGAAGGACCTGATCTGGACATGGTTGTTAAGTTTCATTGGCTAAAGGGGGGGTCGCTTCATTGGCTGCTATCTGTGGAGCTCATTATTCACATGGTGGGTGGCAGAGAATGAAAACCCCCACAGCAGAAAACTAAAGATGTGGACACAGGAGAGGAGGCGAGGAGGCAGTGGTACTGCACTTTAGACTTCCTCAGCAGTAAGAGCTCTACTAAAGCAGATCTAAAGCTGCTCTCTGCAATGCTGTGTGTTCAATATCTGAGTGATGAGCACTCCAGGAAATCTTCCATAAAGAAATACACCCACTGTCTCATACCAAGCAGTGTTGTTATTGATCCCGCAGAGCATCGGGCACTTTTCAAATAGTAACCATTTATTTTGTGAGATATTCAACCTTTCGCAGATTTCACCCGATTTCACATGTCAGAAGGGATTTCATTCCCTTGAAGGATTAATGTAATCAAAGCTGCTGTGAAATCCTCTTTTGGCAATAATGACCAGTCACACTGAGACAATCTGCTGTCATCCAAGTGTTTATTCTCCTTCTGAGGATGGATTGGCTGAATATTAAAGATTGCAGCATACCGTTCATGTAGATTTTGCTGTCAAGATGATGTGTTTTAGAGGTGCTACAGCAAGAAATGATCTGCAGCTATATTTATGGTCCGTGTTAATATATCGTTACAGAACTAATCGTGGCAAAGGTCACATTGACGAAGACAAGATTAGAATGTAAGAATCTTAAAGCTGATGTACTTAGTGGATTGGGGCATATCAATTTATTCCAGCTCCACTCAAAGCTGCTGCATCCCGCAGACAAATCCAATAGATTGTGTGTGACAGTTTCAGGACGATGGAAAACAAGAATGTGTGTCAAGAGATGAGGAGCGACAGCTGTCTTAACCTTTACCATGGACATGACTGCTTCAGCAGAGTACATTTTACTTTAAATTTCCAGACTGATCAGCAATGGGGAAAACGCCCTCTTTGGTTCTTTTGTTTGTTTTCATTATAAATCCAAAAGTCTTCCCACCCAGGTTTGCCCTCTCTTTGTACACTCTTTGTTCTCAGCTTTTGAAATGCATATAAAAGAGAAATCAATCATCACATCAGGCATATAGAATGCATTATATAACTGCACGTTGTTTCTCAATCTGCATGTGCTACGCTGGTGTGAGGAGCTGTTAGTGGAGGCTGGAGAGGGCAAGTAGGATTAGTGAATTTCAAGTGTTTCAGAGACCCAAATAAACAAGTTAAAATAGTAGTGGAATGTGACTAAAGTACGGGATTAAAGGGCGGCTTTACTCCCCTCAATGGCGTGTCGTGTTTTACATGTCGTTGGCCTATATCGAGACGGAATCTCTCCAGGTCTCAATCCATTCGAGATGAGGAGGGGATTGAGTAGTCACTGACATCCTTTCATCTTGTTTACTATCTCCTCAATCTGCAATGACAGAAATGCATTTTTCATCCTCCGCGAGTTCATTATCGTTGCTGTAAATCAACTGTATAGAGAGATTGAATAAATGGCTTAGGCGCTGAGGAAGTGTTTTATCATTTGATCGCATTTTCAACTCCACTCCTATGCATCTGTCATCGTAACGTTATTCAGTGTGATGGTGTGAGAATAAATACAGTAAATCATGTGTGGGGCAGATTTGACGAGGTTTTTTTTTCTGGAGAACGGCGGAAAAGGGTTTGGCTTTCCCATGCCACGTTACAGAGAAAGGCCTCCTTTATCATCCATCTGACCCCACATGATGGATACATCCTGTTGTCATGAAATGTAAACTGAACCCAGAGGTAGGTGATAACTGAAGCTCTAGTTACAACCACTGTAAGTTTGACTCTTGCCACTGCAGAACATAACAATGTGAGATGGCAGAGGACCTGTAAGTGAAGGAGCCCTCGTAGAGGAGGGGGGCATCAGTCTGTGTGTGTGCATGGGGGGTGTCTGGGTAAAACTTCAGAGTCATTAAGTATTAAGTGAGCTGCTATTGCATTCCACAGCAGACAAAGCACAATTCTGGCTAAGCTGTGTGGGCTTTTTTGCTCATAAATAAGGCAGGCACCTCTGATTGTGGGAGTAAATGTATAATTCATGCACTGCCCCTCCTGCTCCTTCTCTTTTTCTTCTCACTTTCTGCCAAGCTATTCCCTTTCAGCTCTCTGTCGTATGCACCCTCAACTGCATTTAAATTAATAATTAAAGTGATGCTCAGAGAAAGTCTGTGACACCACCTGCTAGGTTACTCACTGTCTCCGAGCCTCATTTTGAGAAGCAAAATAGAGAGTCTTGAACCGTATACGTTTCTGTTCATCCCTACTAGAGCCGGAATACTACAGAGTTTTAGTTGGTTGTAAATATGAAGCTGGCAACGTTCAGGGTTTTTAAAACAATTCAATTTCGTAAATGTGTCATTACACTTATAAGAGTGTCACAGTCAATATCATTCTGGGTCTGGATTAATTGGCGTCGTTATCATGATCTTGTATTTCTTAGAATTAGGAAATGTTGTCAATGGGTTGTTGTTGCTGGCAGCCCTGTATGGTCTTATTCCATTTTAGACGATGATTTATAGCAGACATGGTTAAAACCACTTCTTCTAGAGTGCTGCAGGACATCGCTAGCACGACAGCTTGTGCATCCTCAGACCAGCTATGACAGAAGGGCTAAGCAGTTACAGGGATGATAGGCATCCAATGCCACATTTCTATACACTGCCCCTTTTTTAGGGAGACACCAATTTTCTCCACACACATAGACTACCTGGCAGCCCACACAGGCATCATGCACCTTTAACACATACAGCATGCTGTAAGTGTTGTCTTCTCTAGCTCTGAATACAGCAAAGACACTGAGCCATTTGGGTTTCCTGTTGGTTTGCAGAGGCTTATGTAATCGAAGAATAGAATACCCCACAGCAACCACTGCGGTATAAATGTATCTGCACACCCTCTGAAATATCAGACTTTGTATGAATATTCAACATGCACTTTCATTGACACACACTGCTTTTTCTCCCTGTTAGCTTAAGTTACAAATGAAACATCAACATTGACTGGGAATAATTCCATCGGCTCTAATGCAATTCCTAAATTTAGATAAGCGACCTTCTTCTCTTCGGAAAATCTCCAATCATATTTATCAGCTCTCACGTGAGCTTGCCGTGCATATAGAGTTGCAGACTCTCATCTCAAGTCAGCAAGCTTAATCTTTTTGATCTACCTGATCCATACCGCTGTCTGGTCAACACACACGTGCTGATTTACAGCAGCGCAGATATCTCACGGAGTTAACACAGTATAAGGTCGCATAAGGTTGAGGAAATGGCGTGTCTAGACTTTATAACAGCTCAGGACGGGGATATCTTCTTCCTGATTTACTCGCCATATTTTTACAGTCCTTTGGAACTTAATGGCACGTCAGAGGCGTATTGGAAAGCCTTTTTAGCGTATGATTTTACAGCCGTTCAGATCACAGCTCCAGCGCTTGATGAAATATAGTTTCAGTCTGCTTAACCTGTATTCATATTCTCCCCAGGCATCATCTGAAAAGCAACAACATTTAGAAAGTTTAGGCACACTTCCTCTTTTTTTTGCCTTCAAAAATAGACCTTAATTTTTGGATGGATATCCAGCTGACTTTGAATTATAAAAGGCAGCTTGAAGTAGGGCCTGTGCCATGAATGAGAAAACGGGAAAATCATCAAGAGTAATGGTCCCTGATTATGGCTTTCCACCGAGAACAGAGGAACGAGAAAATATTGTTCACGTCTAGTTTTTCATCCATCCTACTGTTATCAGATGGTCTTCTTAATGTTCTAAACGCCTAACAAATTGAAAATCTCTACTTTTTATTCCTCTTTCACGTTTAATGGTGGTTTTCAAACAACAAAAAGGGTGTATCACCACAAAACTCTAGACAGAAATGTGGTTTAAATGTACTGTATACTGTAGGCTTTTGTGACAACCGAATATTTTTGGGATGTTGATGGTCGGTCAGATAAAGCAACCCATTTGAAATCGTCCCCTTGGGCTCTGGGAAATTATAATGGATATTTTTCAATGTTTTTGACATTCTAGTGAGAAAATGATTAATTGATTAGTTATTGATGTGCTGCAGCTCTACTTTAAAGCTTAGTTTGTACACACATTTTGTGTCTCAGGGTGCCCAAATCCTCACCACATGTGTGATCATTTTTTTCTGTTCTGTATTCGATAAATACACAAGTGGAGTATAAAAAGTGAATTTCCCATAAAGGCTCTGTGTTGTTCAAGGCTAATGTTTTTTTTGCATTAACAGTGTTGGGTAACTGGCACTTCAAAAGGGTATGAAACTCTCCCAGCCATCATCAGTAAAGTGCTCTTTGATAAAATGTTAAAGGTATGTGGGGAGTGACTGCTTGTTTGCAGTCAGCCATAGTGCTACTGTTGCTTGCATCCCACCTCAGCCCATCCTAACAGGTTTCCCCCTTTGAGCTTTGAAGTTTGAATTTGTTCTCAAGATTGCATTAAACAGTAAACTCAAAACCAGGCTCCAAAATGTCTCTACATCAATGAGCAACTTCACCCGTATTGTGCGGTTGGCTATAGAATTGGAAAACACAAACAGAAAAAGGTGGGAGGCTACAAAACATGGCCTCTAACATTGCTGTGAAAGTGCAAGTGCATTGACCATGTTTGTGAACGATATATCGCATGATGAAAAGCTCTGTCTTTGTCAATGCTGCAACGTGAGCCTGGTGTTTTCAAATGTATCTACTTTGGAGAGAGTTTTTGGAAAACATCCATTTTCTGAGCGGGATCTCGCTGGCTTAGTCCAGATGGAAGGCCAAAATAGAGAGAAAAGATTAGTTTGAAAATGTATCTGGATTAGGGCGGACGTGGCCTGAGAGTGAGAGGGAATGAAAGGCAGATAAGAAAAGAGCTCAGAAGAAACTGGGGAATCCGGGGATGGAGACAGCGGCCAAATAAAAGTGAAATAGAGTGAGACGTGAGTGAATATGTGGAGTAAGTGCCTGTTTCAATAGAGGGGAGAGCAGAACCCGGCGACTCGCTCCCGGATGGGTCGATAGATATGAGCATAGGGCTGAGAGCTGCTGGAATAATTGAGTCTGGTCACCGGGAGTGTGAAAAGCGCCGTGACAGCAGAAAATAGCCATAACTCAATGAGATTGGAGGTGAGATTTACAATGTGTGTGATCAACAACAGAGATTCCTCCATTTCTGAGTCTCCCAGAGAGGCAGACAGCTGCTGCTCCGTCCCATGGGGCGGAAAAGACACCTTGTAAATATGTGTTGGCACATCTCGAGCTTCACACTGACCGTCAGTGCTGGGATCGATACGTTAGGCTCGGATAACAGAGAGAAAACATATTGGGGGAAGACCATATTTTAGATGCAGGGAAAGCACAGGTACCCACATGTAATGGTGCATGGTAGATTTACACAATAACAGGATCAGTCATAGCTGTCTCACTCATCTCCCTATGACTGTACAAATGTGTTCTGGCAAAATTGGAAAATGTCATCTGCTTCAGTATGAATTATTACCCATCTTTTATTTTGTACACACTGTGTATTGTTAAGCCCGGGGGCAATCTCGACTGGTAGCAGTTCATGCTTCATTAGCTGAAACCAAACACTTGCGTGACATTTTGTATATGCACTTTTTTCATAGTTTATGTTATTCCAGTCACTCACTCGGGGGAGTAAGCATAAAGCAGAAAGGCAGTTCTATGCTCAACCCCCCCCCTCAAATCTCTCCCTACCCTTCCCTCTCTTCCCCCGTCTTCCCCCTCTTTACTCCCTCCACCTCCCCTTCGCCTCGTCCCAGCCATGACAAAGTGAAGATGGGCTGTGGCATTGGCTGCCATTCAGCCTGACTCTCTCATCGGCCCCACAGAATGCCTTTCAGGGTCCCCCAGAGTAACAACTGCTGCGTTTTATTACAGCGTGAAATGGGGAGTGAAAGACCGCTATGGATGTTCCTACTTAACCATGCAGAATGTGTCACTATTGGATGGGAAGATAAGAGGACAAAGGGGAAATCAGCCGCTCAAATGCTTTTTGTTAAGACAAACAGTCCATAGAAACAACCCCATGCTCTTGTTTACATCTCAGAGTAAAACCATTTGTGTCTTTCTAGGTGAAATTTGTCCAGAAATATGTTAACATCACATTGGATGATTACACGCATTCCTTACGCTATTCAAACAGATGGTAGCCGTGTTGCCAGCTGGAGAGATTTGCTTGAGGGAGACCCAGACGTTGGCACCCAAACCCAGCAGATACACTATGTCCAGCTCAATTATGTTCTCTAGTCTAGCTCTATGGAGTGTTTTCCCAGATTAGATCTCTGAAGTCAAACACTAGCATAGCTATCGACTGCACAACGCTGCAGATGTTTGAGGGCTCCAAGCCTCTAGGGGACTCAGTAATACTAACTGTTAGACCACAGATATCTCCCGACATGATCCCATTAATAGAAAAGTCTCATTCTCTTGTGCCATTCATACATGCATGAAGTTTTACATATGGATTTAAAGTGATTTAGCATATTTTGGTCTGTTGTAATAAGCAATTTAGTGGTATTGCTACACATTTCCTAAAATTTCCACATATAAAAGCAGAAGTGGTTGGGGGTTGTCAATTTGCATGGTATCGAGTGGAGGTGGTGCCCCCCACCCTGAAAACAAATTGCACAAGAGTTTATAGAAAATCTTTTATGGTTCTCTCCCAAGCATGCTTTTGGCGGCATCAGTACTATGGTTTTAGATCGAGCACCAAACTGTGTAAATAGGAACCAGGCACTTGATTGATGAGAGCACCTTTGTAATTATATACAGCCGTCCTATTTGCTTTGGCAAGACATCTGTCGTCGGTCCTCCTCTTCCCTCCTTAAATGTCAGGTTGTGGGTGTGGCTGGGGAGAAACGCTGACAGATTGTCAGTTTTCAGCACACCTGCAGGGAGCTCTCACTGCCTTAGACGCAAATGCTCATCTCTTTTAAGAGTACCATTTACGATGTATCTTCTCATTCAGCGGCAATATCTGTCCTGACCTGATGATAAAACATTTTTTAAATACAACCCGAGCAGTTTTTGGTTAGTTGTGAAATGTTGTCGGGAAAGGTTAAAGAAATAATAAAAAAAAAAAACACTGGGACTCCGAGTGTGAGATAACACACTGAACACACAGCCAGCATTCTGATCTGTGTTGCAATATCCTTGGTACGCAATGTGCTGTGTTAATTCATGCTGCTTGGCACGCAAGCCCCAGCATCTCGAGGTAACGATGATTCTATTTTCACTTGTATAGTTGTGATTGTGGTGAACCAGAAAAAGATTCATCCTCATGAAAAGCCAATGGAATGCATTCAGTCCGTGCACACAAGATCTTTCAATGAGTAAAATGAGCTTGATCCCTTGGCTTATGTGTGTATGTTCAGTGATTTGTAGAAGGGATTTGGGGGCTTTAACATGTGCGTCTACTGGCATAATGTCCTTTAGACACTGGTGCAGCACACAGTTATTGCATCAACACCTCATTGTTCCAGCGCGGTGCTTGTGTGGGGCTGGGATGCTGAGGTTGTTGCTACTGCGCATCTTCGCCGCAGGCTCCTACTCTCAGAGGACACAATTGAGAGCAGAATAAATGATATAAGATCACCATATTATTAATAGCAGATGATGATGATAAAACTGCAGAGACTCTCTGGACAGTGAGGCATTACTTGGACAGTGCAATTGAGCTCATATGTCATCTTAAATCTCTGAGGTGTTGCAGTGGTTTCACCTGATCAGCTCTGTAGAAACCACATTAGTTTCTTTTGGAGCTGTCATAACTACATGCTCTCCCTCCAAGGTGTCCAATGTTCCCACTGGCAGTACTTTATTTTGTATATCATCACTAAGGGGATGTCTATATTGCTATGTGAAGTAATTAAGAAAATACCTTCCCTCCCAGCCTTGTCCACCCTCTGGAGCTGGCTGCTCAACACTCAACACACTGTCCACATAGGGCTTCTCGGTTGGCCGAGACGAGGCTGGGCAAAGCAGAGAGCCAAAGCTGAGTGTAATTGAGCGCTGGCAGACGTGTGCGTGTTCCTGATTGCAGCGTGTTTCTCCAGGAGCAAGGTTTATGTTTCATCATGCGCTCGTCCACCGCACTCCATAAAAAGCAAATAAACGTTTCACTGGCAATGGCATAATAATGACAGAGTTGGCTAATGAGTGAATTAAAGAGTCGTAAATACAACTGTGCCCCCTGTCTGAGATGTGAAATGTCTTACATCAGTTTAGAATGCACAGTCTACAGTAGGTGCCCCCTGTTTAACTACTGTTCTCTACATAACACTACATGTTGTTCTGATTGCCTTTTTTGAGGAGATTGAGCCAAAAGTGGACCTCTGCTGATGGCAGATCTCCATATCTACTGTATCACATCTCCCTCTCACACTGGCCAACATATTGGACTGCCCTAGATGAAGAATGGAGGCGAATGTGGTAAAAAAAAATGTACTGCTGTGCCTTGTCTTTGTACTGTAACTGGTGCAGGAGACTAAATTAAATGGAGTTGAATGAGTGACTTTGGCAGGTCTTTGGTTGGTGTGGTTTGGGCTGCTCCCAGTGTAGCATAGAAGCAGCCTGGCAGTGGTTTGACTGTTTAACTGAGCCTGCTCTTCTCTTTCACACCAGCTCTCCGTGGCCAGCAACGGGAGCATATAAAACCCTCGCTTCTCTCAGTCCCATCGGAACATATTCCCTTTCCTGCGGCAGCATCTGCCTGATTCTATTGGACATGCCTGGACTTTTGTGTTAAATTCCATTCGCTTTTATTGAATTTGATTGATCCATGGTGAGTTGTACTCTTTAAAGCAAGAGGAGTATGACTAGATTGGTGAACTTTCATTTGAAATTTTATCATCCCATTATGTTTGGCTAAATGACTTTTGAGCTGCACTCTCGCTGAGGTTTTTCTTTTATCCCACGTCTATGCCAAATATTCAGTAAATTTGTTCCACGTGTTGCAAAAGGGAATCCCAAGAATACTAAACCAAGTGTACCATTTATTAAGTGCTCTCCATTCAGCATGGTAAAGAAGAAGTTTGGTGCCGGTGCCAGAGTGCATCAGGCCCAGACAAGAGCAGGCAGTATCGGAGGCTAGTAGTGTTAAGGCATGAAGAAAGAATCTGCCAGGACACACCAAGCACACCAAAGCATCAGTCAATTTCTAGAAACAATAAGGGTGTGCCTGTCTCATAATGGACATCCCCCTTTGCCCCATGTTTGCTTTTGTAGAAGATTGTTTATGTGCTTTGAAGGTATGCCAAGCATCTGTAACAAAAAGAGGTGTGACTGGTTGTTGTGAACGAGCAGAGGAAGTGGCTTAGTGAGGCGCTCGAGCACAGAGAGCACCATCTCTGCAGCATTGGCTCTTTGATGTGGCTTGCTCTTTGAAGAACTGACACCATTCTCTCCTTTTCACAGTGCCTGGAGCCCTGCAAGGAATCCTGGGACCTGAAGGAAAACCAGTGCCAGGATTTATGCGAGGTATGTCACTACCACGAGTACTGTCGTCGCCTCAGACTCAAGTGTTTGAGCTCTTCATACTTAGTGGGAAAATTCAATAAGAGGAAAGTTTGAGAGGAGTGTGAAGTAACTCTTTTTGCGCTGCAATGGCAATTTCTGTGAGGCTGAATCAAAGCTGTTTAAATGTACCCACCGCTCTGGTGAGTCATAAGCTGAAATGTAAACAGGACAATCCCTGTTAGCTCACAGAGCTGCCTGTTTGCAGCGAGGCAGGTTGGTCTTAAAAAGTGATCTGACATATATTTTCCTCCTTCTCATCCTCCCTCTACTCCTCAGCCCCTCTTTCCCAAGAAACACTACGAGTGTCTTACGAGCTGTGAGTTCCTAAAGTCAGTAGAGGGAGTGAAGCAAGGTGACTGCCCTGCCCCAGAGAAGGCCAGCGGCTTTGCAGCAGCCTGCGTGGAGAGCTGTGAGGAGGATGGAGAGTGTTCAGCCGTGAAAAAGTGCTGCTCCAACGGCTGTGGCCACACGTGCCAGCTGCCAAAGAATCTCTACAAAGGTAATAGTAAAGGTTAAACCTGCATCACATTGTATTATGATAAAAAATATTTTGGCACCATACATTCTTTAAAGTTATAGTCCTTGAGATGTATGTCCTGGGCTATAATCAATTTGCAATGACCATTTGAAGGGTTGTTGTCGTAAAGAACCTACAGAAAATGAGCACCAGAGTCTGCAGCTCCGCTTGGCTTCCAAGAGCTTTATAGGGATTTTCTGCTCATTTTTTATTTTTTTATAGCTGTCTGGCCCGCAACTTTAACATTTTGGTTCATTCTCACCCCTCTCATAGTGACATTTACGGCTGAGGCAGGCAGTTGTTCACATCAAAAAAGCTCTACAATTTCACTGTACATTACCTGCGCAGCACCAAACAGCACACAGACACATTTAGCGACTGATAATGTAGCCCTGTAACAGTTTGATGTGTAAATACGCAACTGTTTGCCAACAAGTTTGGCACATTGACTTAAAAGGTGATTATATGTCAGTGTTGTGTTCACTCTGCTGCCCCCAAGTGGCCAAAGAAAAAGTCATTGCAGGTTTAAATGAAAATGCATTCGTAGATTATGATGCAAAACACATATTAGAAACATAAACACAAACACAACTTATTAATTAAAGGAAGAAGGGAGTTTGACAGCGAGCCAGGTTGACAGACTAAAATGCACTCAATGACTTAGCATTAGACTGTGTGCACTAATAAAGTTGCTTAATTGTCCGTGCACTCAGCAACTCATCTCTTCATTTAATCATTGCTCATTACTGTTTCCAAGAGGGACCAGATTAACATGGTTCATCAGCTGAATAATGGATACTCCCTCCCCCTCTATTTGTTCTACTCAATAAATGACGTTTCATATCTGGTAACGATCCAATGCAAAAGTCGTGTTTTTAATGTAATTAACTGTTGCAATTTGCATCATTTTCATAAACAGTGTTGAACCAATTAATCCCTCACTGTCAAACATTTTTGTTTTATCTCAATGATGCAAATTGTAGATTATCTTGAAATATTTTTGACAACTTGCTCAGAATCATAAATCTTTTTTTCATCTCTTTGTATTGCACTTCACCCACACATCCCTCATGACGCTCCTGTTGTAAATTGGAACATATCTCCAGCCTTGAATTTGCTGGATAAGCTTGAGGGTTTCACAGACACAGATGTACCCAAGAATCTTTGCTCTACTAAAACAGTTTAATAGTGCTGCCCAAGGCGGCCTGGTGTTCTGAGGGTGCTGAGTTGTTATATGAGAGAACCAAGAGCTTCTGAACATGGAGATCGGAGCTAAAACTACATTATATACACTATCAACGCACAATTTCTGTCAGCCTGAGGCCATAACAAAGTTGAGGAGGTGTTGAAGTGAGAGCGGTGGAAGATGAGTCTAAATCAAGCTTTGAACCGCGACTTTAGCTGTGTATGCTTTAAATCACACTGCAGTTTGTGTAAGCATGTTTTACTGTGTGTAGTTGAGAGAGATGAGAGCAGTGTGCTTTTGAGCTTATGCACACAAAAGAGCATGCTAGTATTTATATTTGATTTGGAAAAATCCTGAGGGACTTCACGGTGGATGCTGTGTTTAAAAGGTGAACAGCACGTTAAACGGGAAAAGATGAAAGCAGGCGTAACCTTGAAAATTTCAATACAGTGACCCAGACAATGAAAACCATTCACCGCACTGCGAGACCTTCAAATCAAGCAGCCTACACGCTGATTTTAAGTCCAAACACTGAGCTCATGATGGGTCGCCGTCAGCACTGCATTTACACTGAATTACACTGAGCGATTTGATGAAAGTCCGGATGGAATTCTTGTCCTGGTCCTCGGTGTTAAAGGTCTAATTAGCTGCTCATGATTTGAAGAGCGTAATTGTTTCTATGTGTGCACGTGTGTGTGTGTGTGTGTGTGTGAGTGTGTGTGTGTGTGTGTGTGTGTGTGTGTGTAGTCTTTGCCATGATGAGCCATGATGCTGGAAGCCATTACCAAACACAAGCGGGGAGAAATGGAGCGTTTCCCCCACTGAGATCACTCTCAGATGTGTGTGTGTGTGTGTGTGTGTGTGTGTTTGTGTGTGTCTCCAGGTTAGGGTCCCCAGCCCACGTATAAGTTCCTGATAGAGAAAATCTTCAGGGTTCAGGACTGGACGTCCCTCTGGGCTTTTGATGAGTAACAAAGCTTCTTCTTTTCTTTATAACATCAACAGAGCGTGATGCTGTTACATATCATCCACTGCTCTGTAATGTCATCTCAAAGATGTATTCCGTATTGCCTCCGTTAATACATGCAGTGAACATAAGGAAATAGCTGGTTATTAGGCTCTTCTTTTCCTTTCATGTTCATATCTTTCTCTCTATTGCTCTCATTGTGTCTGTTCCTTGGAAGACATAGCACCACATATTATGCAATCCAACTTGTTATGTGTGTTTTCTGATCAAAAGCAGTGCACAGTTCTATAGTATACTGAGAGAGAAGCTGGCAAAGGAGCTTGAGTGGTGGTAAAAATAAAAGAAGATGTGAAAAATGTAGTTGTCAGAATTTAATTGAATTCAGCTCGAGTTATGTCCACACTGTCACAAGAAGTCAGTCAGTCAATAGCTCCTTCAGCCACCCTTTAGTTTATGTGAGGTATGTCCCCGTGCGACAAGCAGTATTTTTTAATCTTTTCTTCAACCCCTCTAATTGGAGCAGTCATTATGACAGTATGTGCGTGAGTTTTGAGAATTATATTCCTGGAGTGTAATTTGTTGGCATGATTAAGACATGAATGGATGCTCTTGCTTCAGCAGCAGTTACATCACAGTTTGGAGGAAGCGTGCAGCCATTGAAAAATGAACGCTGTATGATTCTTGGACCAAACCTGACCCAAAAGTTATCTTTGGAAAGAGCAGGAGAGAGAGAAAGTATATTCGTTGCCCTCCCACATATTGCAGAAGAGAGAGGTTGTGTGTGTGTGTGTGTGTGTGCGTGTGGTTTGCAGGAGTACTTGTGTGATTTGGTGGGAAGATGAGCTAAGACAGAGGGAGAAGTAGGAATGCTGTGGTTACATTGGTGTTCAGTATTGCGCAGGAAATGTGACACGTTTGTTGGCGCACACACAGACGCACACTCTCGACTGTGGAGCTCTGAAACCACAGCACAATGACCCCCAGCTGTTAGTGTGCAGAAAGCTGTTATCAGCGGGACGAAACAAAGTACTGACTCCATATGCATGTAGCTGAAGGACCCTCCTCCATCTTCCAGGATTTTATATGCACCAATCAATCACCTTTACATGGCCTGTATGAGGACTGAATAGAGGTATAAGCACATCAAGCACTCTGCATACAAAACACAGTCTTGATTATGTTGTTTACCGACACGCCGAGCCGAAGCCTTGAGCGCGTGTTGATGCTGTTTATAAATGCAGAGCAGTGGTGGGCCACTCAGCAGAGACAGAGGTCCAACATAATGGCCTGAAGTGCTGGGAGATTTAGTGAGACCTGTGGGATGTATTCTTCTCCTGTATTTTCTAAACTTGCTTTTCCAATCTCCATCTCATTATCACTGTGCCCAACGCTCAATCAACAACTCACTACGTCTCCACTGCAATACATTTACTTGTGAGAGTCGGTCTGACTTGGCTGAGCGTTTGAGCCAGTCCTGCACTTAATAAATCTCAAATTTATTGCACATGGCCACATTGACTTCGTCTGAAAGGCTGAAGTGCAATGATGCAAATGAACTTTGCGTGCCTGTGTGTATGTTTGCACTGGTGTATCTTGTGTCTGCAGGAGTGGGAGACGTTACGCGCCTCATCTCACATACCTAGATGCAAACTATGTGTGTCATTACTAAGAAGCACAGCTACTAAAACACATCGCAGTGGCCAGGAAATATCACAATCTGTCTCAGTAGAAAGATGATGCTGTTGACCCGCACCATGTATTCAATCTATTGCGGTGAGATCATGTCTCATTTTCAAATGCGTATCTCTCCAATTCTGACGGTGTCATTTATCTTATCTGGGAAAACAACTAATTTCATGTTGAAGTTCACCTATAATGTTCCACACAGTGGTGGTGATATTAACTCCTGTCACGGTATCGTCTCCCTCGCTTGTACTTTTAGGAGTCCCTCTGAAGCCGAGGAAAGAGCTTGTGTTTTTGGAGCAGCCGTCAGGTCAGCTGGAGATCCGCTGGTCCTCCAAGTTCAACATTTCCGTGGAGCCTGTCCTCTATGTGGTGCAGCGCCGCTGGAATTATGGCATCCACCCCAGCGAGGACGATGCCACCGAGTGGCAGACTGTGGCACAGGTAGGAATCTACACACCATACGTGCAAAATACTGAAGCATGTCCGCGAGATGAAACGTTTTCCTCTTAAGATCCGATCAAATGATGTTACATGAGGGATCCTTTTGATCAGACATTTGGGATTTTTGTATCAATAAGAAATGTCAGCTTGACGTGTCCCAGCGCGCCACATGTTACAGCTGTAAAAGTGCTGCAGTGCGCTGACAGACTGTTGCACACGGTTGCACATTCCTCACAGTCGCAGTGTCTTTGAAAGTTTGGCAAAGAGAAACACACAGATGACTGATGTGGTAGAAAGCTCACATGGGGCTGTGACCCTACGTGAACCCTGACCCCTGTGGTTTTCTCTCCCCCATCTGTCCGTCAGACTGCAGAGGAGCGCGTCCAACTGGCCGACATCAGAGCCAGCAGATGGTACCAGTTCAGAGTTGCTGCAGTCAATGTCCACGGGACCCGTGGCTTCACTGCGCCCAGCAAACACTTCCGCTCCTCCAGAGGTCTGTGTGTGTATGTACATATGCATGTGTGTGTGTGTGGCCTTAAGTTCCTATTTGACACCCACTGCCCTTCATTTGTTATGGTTAAGACCTTGGAACAAGTGGACCCTTTGGGAAAGAGCTTTAAAACCTGGTTTGACTTCTTATCTGACCATACAAACCGAGAGTAAGTGGTGAAGCTTTCTTTATCACTGATGTTTTTTTCTTTAAAAAAAACATCTGCACTCTGTTTTGAGGACTAAAAGACGGTAAGAACGGAAGTGTATCCTAAGCTGTTCCCAATGGCTCCATACAGCTGCAGACACACTGATTTAAGAGTTTATATGTTTGGTAAAGCTGATGGTGTTTACACTGCTTAGATGTGCTTATTTAAAATTATAGTCAGGTATTACGTCTTTGAATTTCTTTCGTTTACCGTGTTAACCTGAATTGTAAATAAGTGTTCCCTCTGCACAGCTTCAACACAGTTACAGAGTGAGCTCAGTGCAAAGGGTATTTCATGCTGATGCCCAGTAGAATGTGAGTAATGAGGAGAGACTGGGTGTGCAAAACACTTTCTTTCTGTGTTGCAACAAGATCTTCATTTAAGACTTCAAAGGAGGTGTTTCCCCCTCTTTACAGCCATATCAAATGTAATGTGTCTGAATTAGTCAGGATATTGCAGGTTTTAAATGAATGCAAGTGTTCTCTTGCTTCGAGAGGGAGTGACGTAACCTTGATGCGCTTCAGATCTTTGCCACAGACAAGCTCTGATGGCATCCTGTGTTGCTGCTCTGCTCCTGTACTTTTAAATGACATTAAATTGCAGTGTTGTGCTGCAGATGGCATTTGTTAAAGCAACGGCCAATTGTTGTGTGGTTCCCAGGGATTACAGATTTGTGAGTATAATGTGTCGAGATCGAATCTGATCCAGATCAGATTCAGTGTGTTTGACATGTAGAGGCAGAGACGTGCCAGCCAGTTCAGCCTTATACAGAGTTCCATGTCTGTAAATGTATGTCAGGTAAAATAGGGTCTGCATTGTGTGGACCACTTTCCATTTATGTGACGCACATCAACATTTCTTTACCACATTTGTGTTATTTATTCCTTAATATATATATATGAAGTTGTTTAGCAGTGGAAGACTGGCAGACATCCTAAGTACCTCCATGTTCTTCCAAATACTGTAAACCTGTGCCAAATATAAAAAGTATTAGAGTGTTTTGGTGGCGTGTGTGCGTGCGTGTTGACCTGCCCTGTCAATCCTTCGTCATACATTTACTCCCCAGAGCGTTCTGGATGGCTGTCAGACAGAGTCAGACACCAGGTGGGAATAGGATTCTGCTCCAGGGATGGAAACCGATCTCTAATCAGGCCAATCAGTGCCAAAACGTTGATAGATTGATGGGATCTGTCATGGGTTTGATGAGCTTCTGGCCATTCTGTCATGCCATTGTTATTTTTATAGTCCGGCCATATCATCTGAATGCAATTTTGCACTACCAAACTTTGTTAGGGCAATTTGTAGGAACTGACTGCTTATTTATTCTGCGCAGCCTACATCAGCTGGTATCGAGAACTGATGTGTCAAATTGTGTTGTTGGACTGGATTAAATGTGTTTCAGTTGGGAGAGGGCAGGAAGAGAGGAACGGGGCGTGAATCATTTTCTCATTACGGGGACATTCCCTGCACCAGGCTGACATCAGCTGGGTCACAGTGCATACAGATGGGTTCTGAACCAGCTTTACTCTGGACACACACACACACACACACACACACACACACACTCACACACACACACACACACACACACACACACACACACACACACACACACACACACACACACACACACACACACACACACACACAGTTAGAGTGCAGGAATGTTGAGTGTGGAGCCAAAGTGAGCAGCATGTGTTTGTTGACCCCTGACTTGCGCTCTCGGTTCTGCCGAACGCCGTCATAGATGTGACATGACACCTGTCATAACATCTGATGGCAGATTGTCAGTGGAGGACTAATTACTTTACACAGTGTCATACTGGTCCCCCTCCTTCACTGCAATGCTAATCCACAAGTGGTGAAAGGTGTCTTGGCCTGTAATGCATTCGACCTGAAATTATTCTTGCAAGAAAAACGGCCTTGGCTCAAGATTCGTCACATACAAGAATCAGAGGCCCTCTTTGTCTTCTGTTCTAAATGTCTACAGATGTACAGAAATCTGTTACTGCTGACTTTTTTTCCATTCTTGTTGTTGCTTTGTCTCCAGATCCGTCCGCTCCTCCCAGCCCGACCAGTTTGCGTGTCAGCAACGTGACGCTGGGCGACGAAGGCCTGGTGACAGCCCGTCTCAACTGGACCCTGCCAGAGGAGCCCGATATCCCCGTACATCACTACAAAGTGTTCTGGAGCTGGACTGTGCCCACCAAGTCCATGGTGCCATCCAAGAAGAAGAGGAGAAAGACCACCAACGGGGTAATCTTCTCAGCCTGTCTCAGTGAATCTCTCCCTTGTCCTCTCTCTAAGACGACAGGGTCATGTCCAGGATTATCTCTGCATCCTCTCCTCCGGCCTCAACACATCACTATACATAGTGTCCATGCAGGTCCACAAAGGAAGAAAGGATAAACACTGAATAGGAGTTGCATTTATTTATATATACTTGCAAGGCTATCAATCACACACAGATTGATACAATGTGTTCCTCATTGTTTCAATTCCTTATATGTACTGATGAAAGAACCCTTAAACGCGCAGTTAAGCTTTGAAAGAAAACACATTAAGTGTGATAAATAGTCGTATTCATGGTGATGAATCACTGGTTTCAAAAGTCTGTTTCTTAAATATCTCAATTTGTATTGTTCACTATTTTCCCTTTTTTTTGCAGTTGGTATTTTGGAGCTTTTTGTGAGCTTTTATCCCACTCAGTTTTCTGGTTATGTAATTCAGCTTTTTTTTAAAGTGGTACATGGCTTTATTTATTTATTTATTTGTCTTTTATGTGTTTTTTATCATGTATCTCAGTAGTTTCAAATCCAAGTGGTTATATAACCGTACTTAAAATCACTATCCTATTATTATCTTTTACATTAATTCCTACAGTGCATTTAAAATAAGGGGACACTCAGGAAAACAGAACCGATAAGATAAAAACATCCACGAAACATATAATATCTATTAATGATAAATATCATGTTTTAATGAAAATACCATTGATTCCTACTGTTAATGCCTTGGAACAACTTAGTTTGCATTCTGGAACATTCTCAACTATTTGGATCCAGCCAGAAAGAAGAGTTTTCTTTTGTCTGGGATATCACAAAGCCAATTTTGTTATACAAGGAGGCAGGTTAAGAGCTTACAAAGTTAGACTTCCTAGCTTGGGCAACTCAGAAAGCCGCAGAATAATATTTTGATAGTATTACAAACATAGAAATGACATAATTGTGTTTCCAAGCGTTGATTAGACTAATCACAAATTGACCTTTTTTAGAGATAAATCAACGTTTTGTGAGCCATTTGCACAAATCATCCAGTACCTTGTGACCTGATACCTGTGGCTCAGTATCTGCTCGAGTCTGTAATGAAATGCTCTTCACAGATAGACAGATTGTCTAGACAGTCCACACACACCTCCGTAGTGAGTCTTCTCCTGAATTAGTGTATGAAATGCATAGCAGATGTGGCACAGAGGAGATAGAGGTGGGAGACACCAGACACCCACTGACACATGTACTACTGGTTTCCACTTTGGCACCTCGGGGCTTTAAAAGCAGCCTGCTGGTAGAGGAATGTCAAAACACGCACAGTCAATAACAAGAATTCATCAAGCTCACGCTGATGGTGGAATGCTTCAAGTCAAACACAGTAAGAAAGCCCTGGCAGGCTCTGATAACACGGCTCCCTCACAAAGTCCTGAAGGCTATCTCCTCGCCATGATACCTTCCCCAGCTCCACATGTGTTCTTAATAAACAGGGCTTTCCCACAGGCCCCGGTGCGCCCAGGCTGAGCTGAGCTGGTGCTATGACTGGGACAGTGACAGGGCTTTGAAAGGAGCCTCAGGTGTCAGTGTGGTTACATACAAAAGCAAAAAAAAGTGTTTTCTGTTGTTGCAGGCTCAGAGCTGGGTGGATCTGGAGGGACTGCAACAAAACAGCAGTTACACTGTGGAGCTGCAGGCCATCACATATTGGGGACAGGTGCGCATGAAGAGCTCCAAGGCTTCTCTCCACTTCAGCACCTCCCAGAATAATGAGTCAGGTAAACATCGGTGCAAATTTCCTGTCAGTTATTCAGCTGTCAGACTTGTTATGTGTTTTTTGCCACTATGGATGGCGATGGCGGTCGGACAGTCCACCACTTTGGTCCAGACTGAAATAGCTCAACAACTTTACAGACATTCATAGTCCCCAGAAGATCAATCCTAATGACTTTGGTGGTCATCTGACTTTTCCTCTAGCGTCACCATGAAGTGACTTTATGACAAAATCCCTGCCAAACTATAGAATATCCCACCATCCTCAGCTGTACTTTGTGTTTAGTGCAAATTTGCAAATGGTAGCATGCTAACACACTAAACTAAGATGGTAAACCTGCTTTTAGCATGGCTGTAGACTCTCAGTCTTGTTTTACAAAATATTTGCCAGTTGGTTTATGATTTAAGCAAAAACACCTTAGTTTACCAAATCACCAAACCATGAGTAGGTGCAATTAAGAGTCACATTCGGGGTCATGGACTACCTGAAATAAAAAATAAAAAACCTGTATGGAGCTGCTGTTTTGTGATCCATATGGGATTGACTGAACCAAACTAGCAGAATCCAATATTCTTTTTGGTTTGTTTGCTTGTTTTCCTTGACAATAAAATGTTTCTAAATTACTGAGAGTCTTCAGGCTCCAGCGCTGGCACTGTGCTAACACGGAGTGTGGGGATAGATCTGGCTATGCAAGACTGTCTTCAGGCAAACAATCATCATGCAAATTGCAAAAAGCAAGAACGGCCAAGGTGCGCTGACAGCACATCTGCATTCATTCGAAGCTCCTGCTTGTTTCGGAATCACAGACCAAACCTCAGTGCTATGCGTGTGTACATTTTAAGCATGTGTGGCTCCAGGGGGAATTGAACCTCTAATCTTGGCAGTGTTATGCAGCACTGTGTATACCCATTGAGTTACACCACATTTATGCATTAAGAATGTGTTGTAACTGCTGTGATATTACAAAGAAATAACTGTCTGTTTCTGTTACCATGCTGGAGAAATTGCCACAACACACTCACTGTCTTAGCTACAGCAGCAAACATTTCTCCTTTCTCTTCCTAGTAAAATTAGTGCTCAAGTCAAAGAAGGAGGAAATATCCCCTCTTGGTTCGACCTTGGCCAAACGCCCCTCTGGCCCTCTAGAGGTAGGCACGCCCTTCTACCAGGATGGCCAGCTGCAGGTTCGTGTCTACTGGAAGAACCGGGGAGGTATGTACGCATTGATTTACAGCTCTGTTAGAATCTAATTAGCACCCCATTATGCCTATCAATCACTATGACTCAAGTACACCATAATAAAGTGTTATGACTGATTCACGGTTACTCAAGATTCCTTTTTATAAATGTGGTATCATATGGTGTGAATGAAATTAATGAAACAATGTGTCATTGTGAGAGCTGAGTAATGAGCGTGCTGGGCAAATTGGTGTAAACCTGCACATGGACTGGTAGAGCGGAGCCACCGTTTAGTAAAGAACAATAAACGCACAGAGCCAGAGCTGTGCGATGGGATTTATTGACAGCTGTATTTAATAGATCCTCGCCCTCGCATTAGCGCTGGAGCGGTCCATTTTGTTTTACAAGACCTGATGTCATGGGGAACAGAAACGGTCGTGGGTTGCAGCACCGCGAGGGGTTAAAGCCTATAGGAATGCCTGTCCCAGTGGTGTCCATTCCCCAAACCTTCTGTTAATACCAGAGTGGAAATATGGAAACCTTGAAAGCCATGCTCTCAGGGTAACCTGTCAAGTCCCATTCACTGGTCTATGTTATGTTACTAATATATGTCATCGCCTAAGCCAAACTCCACATCTTAGAGTCAAGAATGCAAACTCTGGCTGAAGGAGAGGCCTGGTGAGACACCAACTGCTGAATCAGAGTGAGAGAGGGAGCAGGGGAAGATAGAGTTGGCTCAGAGCTGTTAGCGAGGTTGGCCTGGACTCAGAGAGCTGAGTGATGCTGACGGGGATCAAGCGTGGCTTGGGAATCACAGTGTTGCAGTGCAGAGTTAATCCTGGTCCAGCTTCTTTTTTCTCTCTCTTGTTTGCACTGCTGGTCTGCACTGTAAGTGTGTGTGTGTGTGTGTGTGTGTGTGTGTGTGTGTGTGTGTGTGTGTGTGTGTGTGTGTGTGTGTGTGTGTGTGTGTGTGTGTGTGTGTGTGTGTGTGTGTGTGTGTGTGTGTGTGTGTCACTGCCCCTCATTAGTCTGAGGAATGACCCTGGCTTTGACTCTGACAACCTGGGTTCCACTACTGTAAACACACAGACATACAGATGGCCTGGAGAGCTGTCGTCTCTGGACATCTGGTTTGTGTGACAGAGAGAAGGGACAGGTTAACTGAACCATAATTAAACTCTCACTCATTGTCTCTGTGATCCAAAGCAGCCGGGCCTCTGGGTTGTCTCCGGCAGTGAAAGAGAACCTTACTGTACACCGGCTCAGATAATATATCACTGTCTGCCCAGTACCCAGACAATAGACAGCAGTGCGGCGGTGGCGGCACTTCTGAGGCTGATTTCCAGCCATGATTTATCGAACACTGCTGAGGTTCTGTTCTCTACCTGATTTCCATGTCCCGTTTCTTGTTTTACATACCACTTCCCCTCTCTGTCAAACCTGGCTAAGCATATCTTGTTTATTTTTTCCCGATTTCCCGGTTCCCTGTAATTCCTCTCTTCTGCTTCCAAAGAGCTCAGGGGCTCTAAGTGCCAGATCTGTGTCTAAGCCTTCAAAGGACCCCTTTTATCTCCCCACTACAACCCAGGCCCCCGCCGAGGGGTGAACATAGCATTACTCAATTATTAATCGGAGAAGTATTTCACATATCGAGGTGACAAAGTTGAATGAATAATAAATCTAGTAACACAAGATGAGGCTGATGGGTAGATAAACACTGCTGCTGAGCTCAAGAGGAGCTACTGTACAGTAATGAAGAGAATGAGAGTGACTGTGTGCCAGCAGGACCAAGGCTGCTACTCCGCCGATGAGAATGTAAAACCTTAAAGTACAAGCAGAAAAAAGTTTGGAGTGGGAATTAAGCCTTTCAGAGAACAAAAGGGAAGGTTAGGAAACAGAATCATCATGTTAATAAACTAATGCAAGGATAAAGAAGGAAGTGCTTTCATGTTTATCGTGATCATCAATAATGGATATATGAGATCAGATCTCAGATGGGGAGTGTTGTAATATGTGAGATACCAATCTGTTCATTATTTCAGATTGTCTTTTGATATTCGATTAATGTTCAGTGGTGCAGTGGTGTTACATAACTATGCTCATTTACTCAAGAACTGTACTAAGGTACACTTTTAAGATATCTAAGGCTACTTTTAATTATACTTTAACCACACGACATTGCAGAGGTAGAGGCGCAGTTACTCCTTTTACTTCATTTATTTGACCACCAGATTCATTTGATGCTTTTGTCCAAAGCAGGTTGAACTTTTATACCGACACATACAGGACGTTGAAAGCAGTTTGGAGTTCAGTCTCTCGCTAAAGGATTTTTTTGAGTATCAATTAATTGATTGTAGAATATAGTGAAAAATGCCCGTCTACAGCCAGCTGGTTTGGTCGACAAATAAGCAAAAGCACAATTTGTGCTGATCTAAAGAGAAAAGCAGCAAATAATTACATTTGAAAACCTGGAACTAGTAAACATTTGGCATGAATGAATCGAATGAATGTTCATTACATAAAACAAGTATTGTCAGAAGATTTTCATTGCACTTTATTTCCCAGATCTGAAGACTGAGTTGTGTCTTTGTTGTGTGATGTGACGGTCTCTCTTCTCATCCTCCCCTTTGTTTCAGACCCCGCCGTGAGTCGCTACCATGTCCAGTGGATGCTGGAGTACTGCGGCCACAACGAGACCCGAGGACCGGAGAAATCTGTCACGCAGGTTAGTCTCCAGCAGACATTTCACACACCTTCCAACTATGGGGTCCTAGAGTACACCGCTAGAGCTTGATCAGCAGCTCCATGCTATGCAAAGCACGTACCTAACCTTTTGTGTGATGCTTAGAAAGCACAGCTCTGCTAAAGAAAACAACGCCACTGAGTGAGCCTGAAGCCCTGTTGTGTTGGATTTGCACTGTTCAAATCACTGGCTGTTGTTTTGAATATTATGAGTCAGTGGTGTGGTCAGGCATGTGCTGTGTTGGCCAATAAAACGCATTTACTTAAACAATGTTTCCCGGAATGGGGGATCATTCACCTCCAATGGCCCCAACCATGCATTCTCCATGGGGCTTTTTTGTAGAGTGCAGTAGGGTCTGTGTAGGGGTTGGGAGAGTCTGGTGGTGGAGGGGGTGGGGTGTGGATGGGGGTTAACTGCTTGGGCTCAGGCTGATACAGGATGGCAGAGGCCTGGTAATCAACACATTCTTCGGGGACCAGCGCTCTCGTTGCTAGGAAATATACATTTTCTATAGATCGCTGGGAAGGATTCCAGGCTTGTGCTTTTATGTGAGCACAGCGCCTCATTCACTTTTAATCAAAGCTGTTTCATATCAGAGAGAATATACACACACCCTTTCTCAAGGGAGAGACTGCCTATTCATGTAGAACCTCTTTATTACAAATGCAAGATCTAAATCCACGAGTCAGCAGGATTTATTTTGTGTTTCCTCGAATGCGATGAGAACAGCTTTTTTTTGTTGGGTTAAGATCAATAGATGATTCAAATTTCAAATGAGTGTAAAGTGCAACACAGAATTCATTAACAGGGATTAACAGGCCGTTCCCTACTCAAAATTACACATAAATCCACTTTGGTTGCTACTTCTTAATTAAGTCGTGTTTGTGCCACATGTGGAAGCTATAAAAATATATTTATATTGTAAGTTGAATAGATGGATAGTGGTTTAACCCCTACCATGTGAGTGTTCAAAGTGGTCCTGTTATATGGGGGCGATGTTCCCGAGACGGGAATGTGATCTGCCCTGCCGCTGTGTATTTAATTATCTCTGAAGCTCCATGGGACCTGACCTGGGTGACATGTCAAAGTCATCAGGACTGAATAATGTGTTTCTTGGCTCAGGAGAACTACATCAACCTCCCAGGCCTGCTGTTCTCCTGCAAGTACAAAGTCACTGTTCACATGCTGAAGTCCAAGAGACGCTCCAAGGACGAGAGCACCACCTTCCTCACACCATCCTGTGCTACCATCCGCAGCAAGACTCACAAACACATCCCCTGCCCGGGGGAGGGAGGTGAGTTTTCAGCTGTTTGACGCGTAAAGGGCATATTGAAATCGATCTGTGTTAGTGTGGACTCAGTAGTCAGACACCGCATTATAATCACAACGATGGATTAAACCCTTCACAATCTCAAAGGAATTGTTCAACATTTCGGGAAATACACTCATTAGCTTTCTTGCCAAGAGTTAGGTGGGAACATAGATGCCACTGTCTATACAGTAAATATGAAGCTACTGCCAGAAGCTAGTTAGCTTAGCACAAAGATTGGAGACAGGAGGAAACAGCGATCCTGGCTCCATCTAAAGTTAATCTGTTTACCAGCAACCCTAAATCTCACTAGTTACAGAACTGGTAATGATGTCAATCTTCTTATCTAACTCTCTAACAGAAAAGGGAATACGTTTATTTCCCAAAATGTCAAACTATTCCTTTTCTATCAAGACTCTGACCGAGACCACCTTTCTCCTAACAGCTCCAGGCCTTCCAAAGGTTTTGGCTAAGCCAGAGAACCTGACGGCCTCTTTCTCCATCATTGAGGGAAACATCACCGGCAACTTCCTGTGGCGTGTGTCCAGGGTGGCTCCCCATCAGCGAATCACAGGCTTCCAGGTCACCTGGGCCGAGATCACCACTGAAAGCCGACAAAATAGCCTGCCCAACAGCATCATCTCCCAGTCCCAAATCCTGCCTCCAGTAAGTCTATTTTCATTAAAAAAAAATTCTAATTCTACCTCCTATAACAGCCATCGAGTAAAGGCTGTTTTCAGATTGAATATGTGTCCATATCCCACACGACCATGCTGTCATATCTAGTCTGTAAATTGTCACTTAGGAAGACATGTTCTATTTTCAGCTTTTCATTTCACAGCAACTGTCATAGGTGAGGGTGATTTGAGGATAACACTGTTGTGGCCTCTTTGCATGAATCTTGTGATAAGCGGCTGTGTGTAGACAGGCACAGGGAGAGATCTGAGGAAGTGTTGTGTCCTGCTGGAAGTTCTCCTCCTCTGTGTTTTCATCTGCCTTCACGATTTCCTCTTTCATCCTTCGTGAGAGCTCCGAAAAAGCAGCTCTTTGACATAATCTGCTCAATCAACAACACGTTCCGCCTATCTGCACCTCCCAGCCTCTGGAGCTTGTCTATAAATAAAACCACCCACTGCACACTTTATCAAGCTGGCAGCAAGAAAAGGAGAGACAGCAAGCCTTATGAAAACAAAGTCTTTGTTGTTGTCTGTGGCTTGTGCAAAGACAGACTCCACAGCTGATACTCGCCTGATTTACGGTCAATTCAAGTCCTGTCAAATGTAATGGCGTGTTCTGTTGTATTTCAACTGATTGCAGCTTCTGACTTCTGCTGCTCTCCTCCCTCACTTGACAGGATCATAACTTGCTTGTTGTGTCCAACCTGCGGCCATCAACCTACTACAGACTGGAGGTGCAGGTCATAACAACTGGAGGGGAAGGTCCTGCCACTGTCAAGACCTTCCAGACCCCCAACATACTACCAGTCATTCAACACCGTAAGTACAAAGTCACTGCCTTTGGTGCTACATGAAGTCCACTAATGTGATTTTGTTTTTGACTCATCTGCTAAAGTTTGTTTTGGGTTTCATTCAGTGGCGTTCGGCCTGTGCTAACATCATCAGTAGATCTTTCAGGTATCCTTAAAGCAATAGTAGACATTTTTTTGTCTAAGATTGAATTTCTTTATTTGCTTTTTGGCGAGAGTTAAATGATAAGATCAATACCACTCTCACGTCTGACCAGCAGCCAGTTAGTTTAGAACAGAGACTCCTGGAAAACCGAAGGGAACAGCTAGCCTCATTCTGTCCTGCGCTAACAAAGCCCACCAAGCTCGCTCATTAACAATCTACCTGGCAACTGCTCCGAGCCGAGGAATAGTCCAGCACAAATAATCATTCACCAGAAAGCAAATAAGTCTAGTTCCCAAAATCACAAACTCTTATTCTAAGTATGATCAATATCTATATTTTAATATCAACAATGGATCACATGCCTACTTGTATGTGAATGGGGCTGTTTGAAGTGAATTACAGCAGTTCCCCCTTAGCTCACTATTTTGGTTTTCTAAATAAATGATAACAAGTTCGCCATATCAATGTTTTAAAGGCATGATTTATCAATGTTTACAGCTTGTTTCTGCTGCCCCCACGTTTCCAAAAATGTGCAGTTTTAAGAAGAAATGTGTTCTTTGTGTTTATTTGTTACATAAAATACACACTTATTGTTGGATGCATAGCTCAGCAGAAAGAGAGGACGTAAAAAGTATTTCTGACCGAGTTAACGAGTTAAATATTGCCATGTATCAGCAACAGCACGTAGCAAACTAAGCACACTTATACTGCATGAAAGAACATTTAACTGTTACTAAGTTCTGAATCTCTGAAGTGATGTCTGATTCATCTCCTAAACGTGTGTTTTTCTAGGACCCAGACTCCGGCAGCACCACTCTCACCACCAGAAGCCATCAGTAGAGAGGCACTGAGCTGCAAGTTGAGGCAAACCCAATTGGGAGAAGCACCAGTGGCTCTCTGCTCCTGTCTGTCAGGGAAGGAATGTGTGGAACCAAACCGAAACACAGCGCACCAGACCATGAACTGACCCCCCTGCTCGTGAAATATGGGTCCATCTTTTCCAGGCTCCACAACACATCAGCTACTCCTTCTTAACCCCTCTCCCTTGACTAATGCATGTCAGCGGACGGGTTGGTCTGTACAGTGAAATTTAAACTGCAAGGTCTCATATTCTGCGTTGGTTAGTCCACAGCTCCCCCAAAACATCCCCAATTCATCAGGAAGTTATGAAATTTCAAGTAAAAGTTAAGATCCAGGAACCCCTAAAACAGTTGATCAATGGCAAGCAATTAGGTCATGGTTTAAAGAAAAACAATTACTTGATTGAAGATGGTTAAACATGGATGGTAGGAAATGCCCGAACTGTAAAACAATTGTTTTTTCATGAAGAAAAGAAAAGTAGAAATTCATCTATTTATTTTGTGTTACCCATTAAAGTGGCGCTTAGGCATACAGTCAGTACTGATGGATAATGTAACTAAAGTCATTGTTGTCTAACAATATTTCACATAGTATGTTGCATGTAGTACATTTGATTTTTTGAACTGTAAATGAATTACTTGCTTCAAATTGAAAGCTTGTAATGGTTTTGCATGACAACCGTTAGCATTCTGTTGGCATGAAATAATGTCTGTGTTACCTCTTTTCAGTATGTTAGCAATATTTCATTAACAGATTAACAAAGAATTATATTGGGAGTAATACGTAATGTTTATTAATGAAATTATAACTTGTGTGGAAATGATGAATTGTACATGTTCTTGGCTGTAGAAATATTTGTCGTGGAACAGTCAGTGAATGTCTATATTTATTTATGTGTGTATTACAAAGTTTGGTTTGGATGTGTGTGAATGTGTATGTTTTGTGTGTTTTAGTCTCAAGTTTTTGAACCGGCAAAAAAATCTTGTAAAGACATTTTGTAAAAATGGAATTGTAAATACAGTCTTATGTTACATGTTATTTTTCCATGGTAGAAACTGTACAAAATGCTAAGTAATAAAATAATCCTTAACCAGTTACCTTTGCTGTTCGTTCAATTCAAGCCGCTGCGAGCAGTAAATAGACATGCTTCTCCTCCCAGTGCTCAACTATTTGGCAGGTAATGTTGCTTAGTTTGGCTGTAAAGGCCATGATGGCCGACTATGTGTACAGTATATTCACTGATCGGTCCAGGAGCCTGAGACAGGCGTTCTGCAAGTACAAATAAACAGGTCATCTAGCTCAACAGCCAGAGAGAATTTACCATCGCTGAGGTCGGGCACCCCTCAACAGCTTCTCAGAGCACTTGTGTGTTTGAAAAGCATTAAATCCTTCTCCTCTGCTCTGCAGCCTTTCACCCTCATAAAATGAAAGTGGAAATGTTTACAAGAAAATAAAGCTAAGCGTGACATTGTGAGAGTAAATCCTATATGTGTGGAGTGTATGATTTTTGTGTTTAAGACGGCAAGCGGAGTTATCTGCGTATGTTGGATAAAAGCCTTTTTTAGGACACAAACAATAAACTTGAAAGGAGCGCATGCAGAATAGTGTTTATTAGTGTATACAATTTATATACATGATATTCTTTTTGGTCCTATAACCAAATTTCATTCAACATTCTACACAGTATACAGTATTACAGATTTGTTTTTATCTTTTTAGATGGTAATACCCCCCCCCCAGCTACATTACATTCTTGTTAATGGTATTTCAATGAGATATGGTTTGTTTACACCACAGATATACTGTGTATGTGGTTGTAGTTAATTTTGCACACTTTCACCTAGTCAAAGTGACTTAAAAGAAGTGCATTCATCCTCCACAGGAACAAGAGCTGTTGTTTTGCAATGTGCTAATAAATATCATTATCCTCATTTGTAGAGTACTCAGAGTAATCTAACCACTGCATCCAAACCTGCCATTTTGGACTTTCAAAGGACGGACTTTTTAAAGTATTTGTTAAAACGGCAACATGCTGGGCATCCATCAGTGATGGGATTTCTTTTCTATCCTTTCAGAGATTAAAAAGAAGAAAATAGAATTAAACAAATTGTGCACTCTGTCCAAGATTCAATTCAATTCAGAGCAATTAGATACATTATAACCTTTCCAAACATCGGCCCAAAGGTAACTATAAACTTAATCCCCTCAACAGAAATGTTGTTTACGGGGGATGCACACAAAACAGAGAGGAAAAACTAATTAAAAAACTATTGATTGTTAATCAATTTGAATTGTTCTTAACTTTTCCAATTGGTGCAGTTGGCTTTCCAGCCTCAAATGTATACATTTAATTAGTTTGTTTTACCCACCTGAGCAATGTGCAATTCTAATTTGCCATAGATACTCTTAAGGTGAATGAGTAGAGAGACACATATCATTCCAGTGTGCTGCAAAGGCATCATTTCTTATTCTGCTGTTGGAGGTTAATCAGTGTGAGTGTTTGCAAATGTGTGTGTGCTTGCTTGTTTAAGTGTATGTTTGTGTACAGGTGTTTAGATTAGAAGTCTCTTCTCCTCACCGTTTTCCAACACTGAGCAACAAATTATTCTGAGCCCTTGTTTTCACACACTCAGCCTCTTCAGTCAGTCAATGCTTCGCCGCTCACTTCTCAGGGATGTTGTTTATGTACAGTTCTATTATGTCGCAGGAGATTAGTTCCTCTTGGTCTGTGCACGCTAATCCCTCTCTCTTTTCTAGGAGCCGGGCCAGTGTTTAGCCAAGGCTTCTTTCTGTGCGAGCCAGCCCAGCCCCTCTCCCTTTCAGGCTGTCACAGTCCCTCTCTACACACACCAAATGCCATGGCCCTCAAGTGTGAAAACCTCAAAACAAAAGGGCCTCTAGCCTCTTTTGAGGCATGTTGCAAGACGTCCAAGTCTCCGAGGACATAAAAGAAAGGAAAAAACTGCAACAACTAAATAATAGGCCAGTCGTCAGTACAAAAGCTTTGTCTCTGATGGTACAAGGCCAGCGAGGGCTTATTCACTTTGCATGACATTACATCCCTATTGTGAAAGTCAGGCAGGGGATATCGCTTCCAAATTCGAACACATATTTCTGAAAACAATATCATTCATTTGACTCTTCGAATAATCCAGGTCAATTAAATATTTACCCGTCTCCTGGTTGACATTAGCCCTCGTTTCATTATAACTGAGAATAAAACAGTGAGTCATTCAGAGGAGAACAACAAAGCTGTTTCTCCCACACATTTCCTCCGACCCCTTTGCACCCGTTCTGCGGATTAACATTGCCATGAGCCATGCATTACTATTTTTTGGGTAATCCTGCTAAGCAACTGTAACCTTTAGGTTTTGAGGATACAGTAGGTACGACCCGAGCATGGCTTTGAAGTATAAAATACATGGACTAAACTCTCCCTTTTCAGATGACACTGATCATAACCTGAACGATTTGAAAGCGAACGTTACTCTCATGTGAGTTTCAGGTCAATGAGATCATCGAGCAGAGAAAGGCATTCGCTCCAGATTACAACCACATGGACTACATCCATTTGCACTGGTACTCCTTCAATATGATGAGATGGAATATATTGTCTGTGAGATTGATGAAAAATAACTGGAGTGTTCCCCCCCCCCCCCTCTATTAGGAAAGGGTGATGTTGCTTTAATGCTGTGGTATGGTAGAGAAATCTGACCTTGCCCTGGGCAGTGGCATGTTTCTGGTTAGGCTCTGGTGAGCGGGACCAGGCAGGGGACACATGAAAGGATCTCGCTGTCAGGCCGCAAAAGATGTTCAGTCTAAGTCTAACGAAGACCAGAACGCATGGGCAGAGCTGAGAACATGCCACACATTACACAAGCGCAACACTGTTGACAAGCTTAGTATTCGTCTCGTGTTCTTTAAAGGCTGACAAAGTGAGAAGCTCTATAAGCATGTGTGTGCTGTGATTAAAAAGCATTACCACCAGGACACTGAAGTGAAAACATCGCCACATCCAAAGACAGACAGATAATTTGTTTGTTTTCTCTGCCTTTCATTTTAGCAACAATTTTATTTTGCCTCTGTGTCTCCACAGGGAACGTTATTTCCCAGCTCTGAGTCTGGAAAAGCTTTTGGGTTGTACAAGTCAGTGAGCGGCTGAGCTGCTATAATAACACAATAACACAATTATTTTGGACAAACAAAGTTACCAGCTTATAAGGTACACTTCTGCAACCAACGTGCAGTACAATACAATAGCTCTCCAATAACTCCAATCTTCATCCATACTTTCTCTTTTTCAACACATAATTTCTGTCAAATGTTGTATTTGTACTATGTTGTTTATCCTGTACACACGACATCTATTGCACGTCTGTCCGTCCTGGGACAGGGATCCCTCCTCAGTTGCTCTCCCTGAGGTTTCTTCCATTTTCCCCCCCTTTAATTCTGGGGTTTCTTTTAGGAAGTTTTTCCTTGTGCGATGCGAGGGTCTCGTATCCTGTGCAGTCTGTAAAGCACACTGAGACACATGTGTAATTGGTGATATTGGGCTAAATAAATAAATTTGATTTGATTTGATTTGATTTGAATCTCATAATGTTCATTTTTGTTGACACTGTGTCAGAGAGCTGTTGATTCAGTTCTTTTGTAGCAGCTGTAGTGAAAATATATTGCACTACCACAAAGAGATGTGTTCTGGAAAGCAACATATTAAATCACCTCTCATCAGCGGTTGAAGATGTACAGCAATTATTTCAAGTAAAAAGTATCAATAATACTCCTTTAAAAGTAAATGTCATGTATTCAAAATGCTACTTAAAAGTAAAGTAAAAGGTAAAGAATATATATATATATATATATATATATATATATATATATATATATATATATATATATATATATATATATATATATTATAGAAGAATTAACTTGATGTAGGAAAGGTAAAACCGAGTGATTCATTATTAATAACATTAACATGTAGGCAGCTGGTTGAGCTGGAGCTCATTCTAACTGCTGGGTCTTTTGATCTTTAAAAATCATTCTGTATTTTGCTAACCGATCATATTTTTTTGCATGTACAATTTAAATTGGTAAAGTAGCTGTCAGATAAATTAAAAAAGTACATGTAGTGAAGTACAAAGTGGCAAAAGAAACTGTACTTAAGTTCAGCGATTAGATGTGCATAGCTCCTTTTCACCACTGAGTGCAGTATAATGCAATATGATTCAAGGTTTAATACAGCCTCAAAAATGACCATACAGTTGAATCAACACCTCTCTGAAACTGTGTCATCAAATAAAAACATTAAGAGCGTCACAAAAAAACCTACATTTGCCCTCATCCTGAGCAGAAGCACACTTTGTTCAAAGGACTTGCAGCTCATTGGAGTTTGGGTCAAAGGTAAGTGAGAGGTCCAGTATGTTTGTGTTTACAAAGAAAACGTCACCAGAGGAATCGCTATCCAGATCCTTCTTTCCAAAGCAAACATCCTTCTCCACAGGCGTACAAAGTGAAGAGATCAGGCAGGAAAGTACCATCCAGCTGGGAAATAGCTGTTTATAATCCCCTGTGATTAGTGTTAATCCCCGTAATGCTCCTTCCTGAGAATAAACACATTTTGACCCAAGTGACCCTCTCCTAATTAATGAAGTTTGCTATGCTATCATCTATTCACTCTGCTCAATCCAGTGTTACATGAGCTTGTTTTGAAGCGTCTAATGATACAATTTATAGGTAATAATAACTCAAAATACAACAGCTGACACTTTTAAATTGGGATCGCTGGCTGGTGTCAGCTTTTTCACAATACAATACACCCCCCGGGCGTGACTAGCGATGAGAGGCAACTTTCCGTCTTGTGTTCTTTTTTCTCCTGTGAAGTCAGTGTTCGGGGTCGGGAGCCGGGCTTCAGAGGCAAGGCAAAGTTCACAGGTCAGCGTGTACCCAGGAGGATGGACGGCAGCGCGAGGACAGGGCCCAGGCTCGGGGACAAGGGAAAGGGTCAGGGGTTGAGTTCAGATGGAAACCACACAGAGGATGTTGGAATAGATATTGTCAGGGGAGAACAGAGCTTCCTTCACTTTTCCTGCTGGCCGGCCGCTTAAGACTCCACAAGGCAGGAACAGCGTCAGAGACTGTAAACACATCGCTAGCTCTGAACACTAATTCAAAGGTGTTAATAAGATGATGCGTCTGCCATCCAAAGTGGCTGTTACAGTAGAAGAGGAAATTATGAAAGGCATAATTTGATGTGTAAACACTATGCTTCAGTGCATCTACTTCCCCAGTATGTCGAAAGAAACTTGCGTGACAGGAAGAATAACTGTGAAAAATGTGTTGTGAGGGATGTTTAAAGATTAAAATCCGTGCACTCTTTCTACAATAAACAAAAGTTTCTTACTTCAGTTCAAAAAACAGTTACACATTTTAATTCAGATGTTTCTCTAAGGAAAATCCGCTCTGTCTCCATCTTGATTGTTTCAGATTGGCAAAGAAAATATTTTAAAGAGGCAATCCATTTGTATGTCTGCTGTGTTCTCCCTTTGCGTGGGAGGACTGGTATGGATCAACATTTGGTTCATACCCAAAATAATATTTTTTTTACATTTAGAAAGATGGCATCGGAGGTAATTATTACTCACAATAAAGCCACTGGATGTTTTTCAAAATTTCTATTAAGTCGTTTGGTTGCCCTGACAAAATCAATATGAGGCATGAGCTGAAAAGGGAGCATGAAATCAATTACAGTGTAAAAGAGCGGCTTATATGTGCAATCACAAAAGCTTTTGCAAGCCCCCACAAACATGGACCAGCAATTGACTCCACAAATAATTAGCACCAGGATAATATGATTTTTTGTTTTATTTTGTATGAAGACGTTGATCTAAATACATTAAAAACAAAGCCGGCACATGGCGCAGCAAACCGCAATGTTTATATAATGAATATGCAGTATTTTGTCCTGTCTCTCTCTCTCTCTCTTTTTCTCTGTGTCTGTGCTCAAAGGCTAAGAGCTCATTTCCACCCTTGATGATCACAGGCACCATTGATTGTAATGCTGACGAGCAGGCTAGTTCTGCCTGTGGCGTACAAAGGAATCTGGACATGTTTAAAGCACTAACTTTCATGTTTTTTTTATGCTGGTATGAAGTTGAATGCTGATGTTGCGGGCAGCTGGCTCTCATTAACAAAACATGATGTCAAACAGAGGGCCTGGCTGGTGAAAGTCAACTGCTCTCCCTCTCTGGTCAGCGGCGTCTCAGCCGTGCAGAGACCTACTCTCGGTAATGTCCTACAAAGAATTACAAAAATAACTGTTGATATAAGTGTTGTCTCCAGGTGTGAAGGAAATCATCCCCACACTACACATATCCCTTATTTATGCGTTTCATTCTTTGTCTATGTCATTTCATAAATTTGCATGTTCGACAAATTGGCACCATGTTCTAATAAGACATCACTTATAAGGGGTTTATGAAAGTTAATGGCTTTATTAATGTTAATAAATGATTTATTAATGTATTATAGTTGGTTAGTTGGTAACCACATGTAAGAACAAATTGTGGAAAAACCCCTGTGGGCTGCACTATATCGTCTTACAGCGTAACTTGTTTTGTCTTTAGTTCTTTAATTCATCATGAAGACCACAGGGGCGCCCTGGTCACCTAGAGGTTACCACGCCAACCAGGACCTGCAGCATCTCCGGTTCGCTTCCGGCTGGGGATGTCTGTATATATTGCATGTCGTTCCTCATCTCACTCTCCCCTTGATTCCTGTTATTTTTCTACTGTTCCAAAAATGAAATTAAAAAGCCCAAAACATAATATTTTAAGAGCACTGTTGTGGTCGCCCCTTTAATACTTCCTCACTAACCAAATATCAAATTATATTAAGTAATAAGGCCTTCAACTCTGGTCAAATATTGTTATAATGAATGTTTTATTACTGATCTATAAAGCAAAACGATTAAACAAACTTCTTACCTGAATAAAGCTATTAAAAGAATTACAAAGTTAACACACAGAAACGCACAGTACAAGCAACTTGTAATACTTTCATGACTTCAATTTATGACCTCAGTGATGGCTGACCATTTCCTGTGCTTAAGCATGTTTGGAGGAACAGCCTGGTCTTGTTTGCCTCAGAGGGTGCAGACGACGGTGAGCAGAGCATAACGGTATATATCTCAGTCACACCACTGAAGAATTTATCAGTGTCCTATTTTTATAAAGAATTGCAGATTATTGAAGGGAGAACAGGGACATCTGCAGTGCGTACTAACAGATAACAGGTGTTAACATCTTGGAACGATTGTTAAAGGTGCATCAGCGATATAAAATAAAGCAGAAACATAAATCCCTTGTCTAAATGCAGCGTGGCGAGCGTGCTTTTTCAAGGCTGTTTGCGACATAAACAGTTCCGTTTGTGTTGAGGTGTTGAGCGGAGCCGAGATTTAGGTGAGCTGAGGGAATCCTGTGATTCAGTGTCAGGACGGGCCACTGTGCCCGCGCAGCCTGTAACATGTTTATGACACTCGAGAGGAGAGAAAAAAACATATGGTATACATGTTAGGAAGGATTTGCACTGCTCGGCTAGACAAGGGATGATCTCTCTTTTTCCACGCTTTGATGGTGAGTGGCTGTTAACCATGTCCCACCTTTGGGATGAATGTCATTATCAGCTACTTATCTGAGGACAATCTGCTTTTCATCACTCATGACAAAAACCTGAAGCATATTTTCCAGGCTCAGTTCACTCTCCAATACTTTATACTGTCATCTGTCTGTAGCGAAATCTTTGGTTTTGAAATTGCTTGATGTTTAATTACTCTGCATTAGAAGCTCTCTCTTATGAAACATTAGCTGTCATGTGGCTGATGTGGAGCACCTCAAGGGAGATAATTCCTGAAAAACCACAAAGATTCATATGTGCTAAACAAACAAACATTCTCCTCCTTTCCATTCAGATGCAAGTTACTGCTTCATATGATTTGTGCCAGCCTTGTCTCTTCTCACGTCTGCGGATGTTTGCCAAAGACCCCACGTCAACTCGACTCATCTCTGTGCTCATCTCTTCTCATACACACAGTTCTTTCAAGCAAAGCTCCAAAGACAATGATATATTGTGCAGATCTGATTGAAAACAGCCGTGGTGATGTGAAACTAGCAATCTCTCAGACTTATGTTATTCCAGTTTTAAAATAGAACAGTTTGAAATATCACAGTAATTTGATTAAAATGGATTGACAGCCCGGTGAGTTATTGTCAGTGCACCACATGGGAAAAGAGTGTTTCTGATTTCTCCTGTAGAGAATCCTTCACCTCCCCAGCAGCTCTTTTAATATAGGGGCAGCGCCTTTCATCTGCTCCTCTAAGCAAGGCTCTTAATGCGTTGCAGATTCTTTTCAGCTCTCACAATATTTTACCAACATCTTTTTAGTGGATTTCTGGATCGTGTTTCAATTAATCTGGCGTAAAAGCAAACTTTGTTTCAAACAAAGTCAACCTAATGAATGGCTCATACCCATATACTGTATGTGCGGAAACAATGCCTTAAATTGAAAGAAGAAGAAACCGCAGGATTTCAGATCATGGTGTCTTTAGGTTAAGCTCTAATCAAACTAATACACTATATATTAAAGGCCATTATGCAGGTGATGAAACACCATAAATACATTGTTCAACCAAGTAACAAACAAGTATGTTTTTCAGTAATGTGGTGATTCAACCTTAACAACTTAAAGGAATAGTTCTACATTTTGGGAAATATGCGTATTTTCTTTCTTGCCAAGAGTTTTATGAGAATATTGAGACCCCTGTACTCATGAAGAGCGGTATTGATCCTCTCATCTTACTCTGCATAGAAGCAAATACGAATATTTTTCCAAACATGTTAAACTATTCTTTTAACAGCAGCACAGTGTTTCAACTCTCTCACCGGCCATTCATCCCCTTGCTGTGTTTTTATGAATTCCTTTACAGTGTTCTTTCGTTCATAAGAGTAAATCAACCACTTGCTGCAGGGCACAACACTCTGATGCTTTATTAACTCAATTAGTATGACCAAATCAAGAACAGGAAGCCACGATATATAAAGATAATACAAAAAGCAAACATTATATTAACTAATCACTGTAGTGGTTGCTGCAAAATCCCTCTAGTAGTCCTCTGGCCTTGCTGTGCGATCTGTCTTTCATAGTCGACCAGCGCTGACTGCCAACAATAGCACTCTGGCTGATGTGTCTGGCTCTTGTTAGCGGAGGATAGGTTTGTATCAAGCACAGCTTCTCTGCAGGCTGAGCCGTGTTGTTGTTGTGGTTGAAAGAGATCATGGGACTGTTGTGTGCAATCGCTCACTGACAGAGATGTCGAGGCCGCTAAATGACACACTTCCAATCAACTGATCCTCTGCCAGTGTGAGTCATCTTTTTCTCATGGCAACAGTCGGCTGGAACAGTCTTTGAACAGGTGTCCAAAGCTGTTGTTTTTCCTTCTCATATATTCTTTTTTACATTACTGTTTGTGTATCTAATCCCATCTCAGTCCACCCCTTTCACTCTCTCACACACACCCCCACACACCCGCTTTCTATTGCTTTCTCTTGCTCTTTTCATACAAAAGAAATAGTGTTGGCCTCTGGCATTTATCAAGGATGAAATGTGTTCAGAGAGAGAATGTGCCTTTGAATTTGAGCCTATTCAACATACTTTATGAGAAAATATTGAATTGAGTTAAACCTTCATACTAGGTACTTTCTTTCTTTCTTTCTTTTTTACAAGGAGAGGGGATTATATTTCTTTACTGCAGTTACTGCTGTTTTCTGATCCTGTTTCAATTGACTAAAACTTCTCATGAATTTCTTCCAAGTGCAGTGTCACTGGCTATTTATCCAGTGACTTTCTTTTCTTCAAGGTCTGCCAACTATTGTGGGGCTGTTTTTAATTGAGTCATTGTCCACATGGTTGGTGTATTCACGGGCATTGCCACGGGGAGAATTTCTACTCATCATAAGCTGCTGTTGAATCTCTGAATCTCAGATCTGAGGCCAGTAATTGAATAGATAGGGTTTTGATTGATGTTTAGAGGAAGTCCCTTTCCTATTTAAATATTCATGTTTCTGTAGCCTGCAGGGGTGAGACAGGAATCCAAAGCAAACCTGTGCACAACAATAGCAGCTCAGAGTTCCTCCTGTCTGCTTCTCATTACAGTAAATACACTGTCAGAGCTACCGTCCACGCTACATTCCTGCGTCGGAGGGTTCGGCCTAAATAAATCCCATCATCTCACAGTTTTGGTAAATTAAAATCACCAGAAACAAGAACGACAGAGTGTCAAGGCACGGAAAAGCATTAGTAGGTATATATTTCTCTGGAAATGTAACTGCCCGCTATGCTTCGTTTTCTTGCAGATTGAAAGTGACTGTAATGCTATTTTGTTTAAAACATGCAACTCATATTACAGGTGTTGCCTTTGGCGCCATGTCTCCACTCCTAAAGCACTCAGGGTCTTTCAATCCCATCAAATCCCACTTGAAATGTGTCAATCACAACGGGCCTGTCGTTGTGACATGACAGACTGCCGTGGACTCCCCAGTCTGCCAAAATGATCCCAAACCCCATGAAACGTGAAAGAAAGCAGCATTATACGTGATTTAGCCTGTGGCTTTCCGCTTTCGAATGAAGGCCCCCAGTATGATTATACGGGAGGAATGCCTTTAAACTTCATATCAAGTGGCTTTAATCAATTATTTTCAGCCTGCATGTGATGACATCCAAACCATTAACAGCCGCTTGAAAGCTAAATGTAAACTTTGACAGATGAAGTAACCTGCTAGAAAGAAGTGATAAATCATTTTGACAGAGATTAGATAGTAATGTCCAGCAGGTGTCTTTCAAAAATAAGGTGCTAGTTTCAGGTGGTTCATTAACAAACACCCTATCTTTTCTTCTCAAACAAACTTGGGAACAGAGGTAATATTACAGATTTCATCTCTCAAAAACAACTGTATGGAAGACATGAATCGTTGCAGGTGGTGAGAGGTGCCAACAAACCAGAGAATGTAAGCTTTTCCAAAGAAGCACCTTGTGACTTGAGTGAGAAGGACGATTAGTGTTATAAAATCCGACCGCAACGTCAGGTATGAAATCCTTGATGCCTTGAGTATTTTAATTGCTGGGTCTTTGTTTGACTGTCAGCTTACAGCAGCGTACAAGTCCAGCAGAGCCTTGCAACACACTGACAAGAAAAGTATTTTGGAAATAAATTCACTCACTTATAAGCCAACAAACACAGACAGAATCTGGTTTGGAGTGAGTGCAGCCCTCTTTGGGAAAACAAAGGGCCATGAATTGTCTGCAAAAGTGTTTTCAGCACGGAATATCTCATTTCTTTCCACGGACACGTTTTCAATGGAGGATTTAATTAAGGGAGTGTGAGGGTTTGTTTGAGGAGTACCAGGAAGAAGCAGAATAATAAAAGCTCCTGTTATAGAGCCAGAGAGTCCGACAGCATGCTGCTAAACACACAGCTCACATTTCTGTTGTCTCATTTTTTTTGGTGTGTAATTTGTCTACATGTTTTAATTTATGAGGTATGAACGTATGAAGCCAGAGCATTCCTCGCTGATGTTGATGCTCGGGGGATAATGCTGCACTTGGCCGTGGGAAATAAGGATCCCTGAATAGAATCAGAAATGATGTTTTTCTTTCTTTTTTGGGTTGTGTGTGGATTCGCACTTTTCATTTTGATAGAAAAAGAGTTTGAAAATGAGAAATGACTCTGTGTACCCTGACAAAAATTGTTATATAATATGTTCTTATCTGTGTTTAGTAGTTTTTCACAAATAAACTGATTCTCAGTTGATTCCCGGCAGAGTATTTGAAGGAAGAGACAAAGTAAAATGAAGCATAATATCCTCGGGGTCCCATATACTATTTGGGGAAAATAAACATTTGCCAAGCCTGATCTTGTGTGACTGACTGTGTACATATAGGTCTGGGAAAAGAGCCAGTAGTATTTCTACAATATAATTAAAATGATAGGTATTCAGGGGATGAGTTGCTCTTTGAGGAGTAGTAGTGATGATTTCATTATTCAGTCTTGTAGACTCCAGAGACACACTGTAGAGACTGTACTACAGCACAGTGAGTAATGCACATGTACAGGTGGAAATAAACACTGGGCTACTTTAAATAAATATCATCATTTGACGGATTTCTCGTATGTTTTTCACTCATTACTTTCTTCAATTTTATGAATGTAAAAAAGCATAAATTATGATATCCCACGATGGTATTATGAAATCCGAAAATAATCACCACAAGGTCCATTAAATAGCTTTGAGCTTTCAATCATATCATATGGTCATCATCAGTAGATGGAGTTCGTCCATGGTGATGCATTTGCAGTTGTTCAAATTCAATATAATATAAATTGCATCTGAGGTGTGTTTATGGAGGAATAATCCAAAATAAAGCATTATATAAAGATGTGACATTGGGTAGGAAGCATTAGGATAATGAGATTTGATCACTAAATGCAGATGTGAAGGGAAGAATATGAAGTAAGACAGAGTAGCGCTTTAAGGACTGACTCATCACAGCTTATCTGTGTCTTTTTTAATAACAAACTTGCTTCTTGGCATTTATTCAGAGGTCCTATCCAAGAAAGTAAAAATAAAAATCTTTCTTATGACTGAGCACATATTTTTTTCATCCCTTTCCAAGGCCCGCACTCCAACCACTCATAATATCCCTGCGAAATGTCCTGATTTATTACATCTTCAAATTTCACAATCTGGGGACAAATTGGTCTCCTCAAAAATGCATGAACATGGCTAAAGAGTCTCACATTAGATGAAAATGCATTCCTGATGTTGCAACATGAGAGAATGCGGGCATGGTCGTGTCACTGTGGATTAAAGGAGATGCCATGTTTTATGACCTGCAATACTGTTACTAATTTGGGGACACTTGATATGGTGCATTTCATTAGAGGGAGACACAAGCACAGAAACCCACAGCGCTGTTTCTCTCCGCCCAGTCGCTGAGCTCAAGGTGACAGAGACACACGGCCCACAGGGTGGTTGGGTTAAGCATCTCTTCTAACAAGAGGAACAAAAGCATTGTGAAGCGGAACAGGCCGTCATGCCAAAACGCTCATAAAGAGGCATGAACTGGCAAGTTCTCGATCCCCACATCTTGAGAAATAATCACTCCCTTCTGGATATGTTTATGAGGGCAGAGGGGCCCGTGCTATGACGCCTGTACGATACTGAGGAAGAAGCATCCAATGCAGCTGATCTGAGCTTGGACTCTCGCTACAAAAGGGCATGCCTGAAGTGACATCGTGCTTTCGTCACATCTAAACGACAGACACACGCTTTCTTGTTGTCAATTAATCGTGGACATCGAGGCGTTTCAATTCAACGGGGCCGAATGCAAAATAAATCGAGTATGTCATTGAAAAAGATTTAAAAAATCTAAAACATCACGCATTGTTTCACTTTACAGCTACAGCTTTATAATTGTAGGTGTTCTCCACATGTGCTTTCGATCAAATCATAAAAGTCAGGCATACGTTAACTTTTGCAAGAAAATCATTTATCCTAGCACAAGCTTATATAAGGCTTGCAGTAAAAAAAAGAATATTTGTCCCTTGGCAATGAGTTTTTGTTGAGTCCAAGGAATGAGAGAAGAGAGTTGAGTCCAGCTCCTCTGTGACTACAACACCATCCAGTGAAAGGCTCTTTCTGATTCAAATGAATGGAACCAAGGTCGGGGCCAAGGAGTCTGGACACCACGCAGCATGTTTTTGTGAGAGAGCAGGAGCGGGTTTAGAAAATATTTGAAAGGAGGGACTGGACTGGGGCACAGTTTTTAAGAAAGGGGGCAGATTTCATTTTGCATCTCTTCAGTAATGTTTACATCTTTTAGCATCTCTTTAGTCAACTTACGTCACTTTAGTCGTTTTGTGTATTTTTTCCTCATTTTGCATCTTTTTAGTTGTTAAACATCTTTTTTTGGTCACTTTGCATCTTATTTTACATGTCACATAACATATCAAGTGTCACTTGATACATTTAGTAATCCATCCATTACATTACAGGTCATTTAGCAGACACTCTTATCCAGAGCGACTTACATTGAACTAAGTACAGGGACAGTCTCCCTGGAGCAGCTCAGTGTTAAGCACCTTGCTCAGGGGTACAATAGTGGCAGCCTGGTATTGAAATCCTGACCTTCTAGTGTTTTGTTTGGAAGGCATTAGACCACTAGGCCACTAGGCCATCACTACCATCCATGAAACTATTAAGACAACTACCTAACACCTTCTTTATCTGACTCCCAGAGACAGCACTGTAGGATGTTAGGAAGAAAACCACATTGACTCTACATTGGAGTTATGTAGAAGTAGATGGTTACGGTAAGCGCGTCATTTCCGGTTGTTAATGTTTCTGTGTTGTTGGTAGCATACTTCGGCAGCTCCAGTTTGACCCAGTTAATGTTATTATATTCTTGATCACATCGGCTAATTACCTGTCATCTATCTAAACCTATACTTGTACTTCCTAAGCACTTACAACTCTCTCCTTATCCTTTTTCTCTTAGCGACTCTCGCTAAATCCTCAATTCTTTACGCTCCTTTCGGCTCTGCTAACGTTAGCTGCTGCAGCTCGGCAGCTAGCGATGGCATCTCCCTCTTCTGCTCTCTCCTGCTCGGTGTGTTTCATGTTTAGCTATTGCTCTGCCTCCTTTAGTGATAATGGTACGTGTATTAAATGTAGTTTATACGCAGGGTTGGAGGCGAGTTTTAGAGGGATAGATGAGCGGCTCCGCACCATGGCTAGTCAGCGGTTAGCAAGTGTAGCTGTTAGCAAGCCCCCTATAGTCGGTGCGGGTCGACCAGTGGTATCTCCTGTTAGCCGTCCCCCGGCGGGACCCGAGCAGCCGGGAGACTGGGTGACTGTCCGAAAGAAGTGTTATCAGAAGCCCACGGTTCACCACCAACCGCTTGCTGTTTCTAACAGATTCTCCCCACTCAGTGACACACCAGCTGAGAAGCCAACTCTGGTTATCGGTAGCTCAATTTTGAGATACGTTCATTTTGAGACACCAGCGACGACAGTCACGTGCATTCCGGGGGCCAGAGCGGGCGACATAGAAGCACATTTGAAACTGCTGGCTAAGGCTATTGGCTTCAGACAAAGGACTCGTCTCTGTTCTTGTCTTGTTAGACCTCAGTGCTGCTTTCGACACTGTTGATCATGACATTCTACTACAGAGACTGGAACATTGTGTTGGCATAAGAGGAACCGCACTAAGCTGGTTCAAGTCCTATTTATCTGAGCGATCTCAATTTGTACTTGTTAACGATAAATCCTCCATGACAGCCAAAGTCAGTCTCGGAGTTCCGCAGGGTTCTGTACTTGGACCGATTCTATTCACCTTATATATGCTTCCTTTGGGCAATATTATAAGGAACCACTCTATAAACTTTCATTGTTATGCGGATGATACCCAATTATATCTATCAATTAAACCAGATGAAACCAATCAATTGGCTAAACTTCAAGCATGCCTTAAGGACATAAAAACTTGGATGTCTAGCAACTTTTTGATGTTAAACACAGACAAAACTGAAGTTATTATACTTGGCCCTAAACGCCTCCGAAACGCATTTTCTAATGACATAGAAGCTCTGGATGGCATTAACTTGGCCTCCAGCACCACTGTAAGGAATCTTGGCGTCATCTTTGATCAAGATCTGTCGTTTAACTCCCACATAAAACAAATCTCAAGGACTGCCTTCTTTCATCTACGTAACATTGCAAAAATAAGACACATCCTGTCTCAAAATGATGCAGAAAAACTAGTCCATGCATTTGTTACTTCAAGGCTGGATTACTGCAACTCATTGTTATCAGGTTGTCCAAAAAAGTCGGTTAAGACTCTTCAGTTGATCCAAAATGCAGCGGCACGTGTATTGACTAGAACAAGGAAATGGGATCATATTACTCCTGTATTAGCTGCTCTGCACTGGCTCCCGGTAAAATACAGAATAGAATTCAAAATCCTTCTCCTGACTTACAAATCAATTAAAGGTCAGGCTCCAGCATATCTTAAAGATCTCATAGTACCTTATAAACCAACTAGAGCATTACGCTCCCAGACTGCAGGGTTACTTGTGGTTCCTAGAGTCTCTAAGAGTACAATGGGAGCCAGAGCCTTCAGCTATCAAGCTCCTCTCCAGTGGAACCAGCTTCCAGTTTGTGTTCGGGAGGCAGACACACTCTCCACATTTAAGAGTAGGCTAAAGACTTTCCTTTTTGATAAAGCTTATAGTTAGGGCTGGCTCAGGTTTGCCCTGGATCAGCCCCTAGTTATGCTGCTATAGGCTTAGACTGCCGGGGGACACCTCCCTGCTCTCTTCCTTCTCTCCCTCTCTCTTCTTCTCCCTCTCTTCTTCTCCCTCTCTATCTGTATGCATTTATGTAAATATATGTTACTAACTCACCATCCGGGGTATCATCCCCGGAGTGTCTGTCTCTCATGTGGCAGGTTGCCACTGATAAAGTTTACGTCAGGATCATGAATCGTGACAGCGCCTGCTGACCTGGTCCTGCTGGACACCGGGAAGCCTTATTGACATTTTCCTGGATTCATCCAAACTTTCTATTTCTTTTTTTTTTTTCCAACACAACATAATTTCTGTCAAATGTTGTATTTGTACTATGTTGTTTATCCTGTACACACGACATCTATTGCACGTCTGTCCGTCCTGGGAGAGGGATCCCTCCTCAGTTGCTCTCCCTGAGGTTTCTTCCATTTTTTCCCCTTTAATTTTGGGGTTTCTTTTAGGAAGTTTTTCCTTGTGCGATGCGAGGGTCTAAGGACAGAGGATGTTGTAACCTGTACAGTCTGTAAAGCACACTGAGACAAATGTATAATTTGTGATATTGGGCTATACAAATAAATTTGATTTGATTTGATTAGATTTGACTGTAAAAACATGACACATTATGAGACACGAAAGACGCTGAAAAACACTTCAGTGGGTATGAGGTAGGTCATGTGAGCAGCAGACTGTTTACAAGTCACCACATGATTAGGATGGATTTATGCCCCGGGCGGAGGGTCAAATAATTCCATGTCAAATCCAGGGATAGGTCTATTTTGTCCATCCTTTTTCAAGCCGCCCTTTCAAGCTGATGGATATGGTGAGAGCACATGACATGCAGAGGATTTGCCATTCCCTTTCATGATTGCTGTGGCATTGTTTCTGTGTAAACTTTGCGAGCCTCTGAGGACATTTTGGGGAAGCCGGGCATATGTTTGTTTGTCAGGAGCCCATTTATAATAGATCCATATTTCAAAACAAAAGCAAACCATCAAAGTGTTTATCTTAATCATTACATCCTAGTCAGTACAGTGTTTATGAATTATGTTACAACGAGGAAATGAGCTTCCAAACAGGAAGGAACAAAAGAAACTTTAGGATTCAGTGATACCGGATATACAATGGAATATGAATTAGCAACCATTTAGTGGATAGTTGCTTCATACAACAACAAGGTTGCCCAGTTTGTCTAAACCCACACAGTTTGTATAAATGTTAAAATATTTTTATAAGCCACTGTACATGCTATGAGGGTTATAATATAAACATAATTTAATCTGTTTTATTTGCATTTGGTTGAGGACAATTCCTCTGAGTATCTGCTCAGAAGAGTTGCATCAGCCTTGTTCTCTGGATAGACGAAGAGGCTTTATGTGTCTCTGCGAGCTTGTTAAAAAGCAAAGGAGAATGTCAAGCAAAGAAACACGTGGATATACCATCCTCAGTGGAAAAGCCTAGACTTTAAGAGAGAAATCTGCTCCGCTCGTTGTTTTGGCTTTTGCTATCAATACATTGTATTCAATGACAACTTCACTAACAAACCATGCCATTGACCTGAAATGTCATTAAAAGAAATATCCTGGACCGCAAATCGGAAGTGAAATAAAAGTAGCTTGCGATTGCTTGTTCCGAGTCTGTGTAATCGTTCATGGAATCATTGACTTTGTTACCTTTATTTCCTACAGATGACCTTGGTATATACTATATTAAAAGGCTGTTACAAATAGATCTCCCGTTTTAGCCAAAGGTACGCAAGTAGAGCAAGAGCAACTGCCCGGACACTGAAGAGTAACTGAGGCAGGAGGCTACAGTATGTACTGTAATGGAATCCAGGTTATGACCTATTTTTGTTTAGATTCAACTTCGTTTGCGTGTCGTGTCTGCAGCAGTTTCTGTGCTGACATTTACAAGGCCTGTGATGAATGTGAATAGCTGTTGCAGGCTTCATCGTCTCACATGAAGGGTGGTGCATAGAGCCTAATGTCAGCCTGCCCAGCGTCTGCACCAACCACAGAGCATCTTGACAGGTCCATGTTGCAAACGTGGTGACATGGCTTCCGGACCTCGAGCTCCAGCCGCCTTGTAGCACCACAAGGCTACTTCCTCTAATTAGTTTCTTCATTCATCAGTCAGACCCTTCACCACATGCCGTTGGTGTACACTGATCCTGGAACTAAGAGCTCTCCTTTGATATGGAAACAACACAAGTCGTCACCTTCTCCACTTCCCATCACACCAGGCAGCTCAACTCGGACAAATGACATTGATTGTAATGGTTTGCCATGTGAAGGTGCTCCCTCGAGTTATTTCTGATCTGACTTTAATCTGAATCTAACGGTGTGATCACAAACAGGCCAAGAATCCGCGGAGCGTTTTCCCATCCCTGGAACTCATTTCTCTCAGCGTCTAGAAATTTGCTGCGAGGTGTGGATGGGAAACGAGAAACAACGTTGTAGTGGCTACAGCTGAGAGGAGATCTATCGCTCTGCCAACTGTCCTCTCTACATCCCTCCTCGGATGAGAGCTTTAACCTTGGGGGCAAGCCAGCGCCAAACATGTGCAAGTAATTTGTATAGAATAAATAACAGGATGATCTTATGACAGTCAGTGCAGCTGCCCTGGGCTTTGTTGTTGGCTTAGTAGAGGCAGCTCTCTGGAGGCAACAGTGCCAGGCTTCTAGCTGTCACTGTGGAGACCTGGAACTCTTTGTAAGTTCAAACATAGCGTAATTATAACTTAAAGGGACAGTTCACCACAAAATCAAAAATACATATTTTTTTGCTATTTATCAATCTAGATTGTTTTTGGTAGCAGTTGTCGACGTTGATGTCTGCCTTCTCTCGAATATAATGGAACAAGATGGCACTCGGCTTGTGGTGCTCAAAGCACCAAAGAAATGCATTTGAAAAACTCAACAGCAATGTTTCTTACCAGAAATCATGACCCGGCTATTAAAGATAATCCCCAGAGCAGTTTTCTTGAAGGATCTATTTTCTTTCTACCAAACTACACCTGTCAACCATAACACCGCACAGCAGGAAGCGTGCAGCTACTCATGTACCAGAGGCTAATTTACAGCTCAGCAGAGTAGGACGCCAATAATGTTTCCATGTTGTGCAGGAAAAAACATGTTTGTTTTTTTATTTTGGGATAAATTGTGTCTTTATGTTTACTAAATGGATATCGCATCACTTATTTTAAAACACACACTAGTTTTTCTTAGAGTCTAAGGACTTTACTTAGTTAAAACAGACCTGATTTAGTTGTGTTTTTCCACCTTTCCCTTTTACACACTATATAATTAGTGAGTCTTGGATTGGCTACCACAAAAGTAAGGATGTCAATGAATGAGAATATTTCGTTTTTTGTATGTTTGAACTACGGGAACAATATGACCCAGAGGTCCTTTATTGTACAAAGGGCAAAATCTAGGCGTGAAAATACTCACACAGTTAAACACAACTTCAAATTCACACACCATCACATGTGAAGGGTGGGGAACTATTTGGGAAATGTCTAACAGTGTGTGAGTAACAGGTCATAAACTTTTGAGTCTGTAACAGCATTTCTTTTTTCTTTTTTTGATGTTTGATGATTCACGATATTGGAGAACACAGATTGTGGAAGCAAACAGCTTTATGAATCTTGTTTTTCTCCCAGTGATTCCACTGAGAGATCTAAACCAAACAGAAATCTCCTGGAAAGATAACCTTAACACCAGATCGATCATTCCCGTCTCTGTGTCAAGTTAACTTGACAGTGTAGGTATAGATTATGGATCTGCTCATTTCCTCTATACGAGCCAAAGAGCAGATGGATTGCACATTAAAATACCCCAGACGCGCCAATGGCCATTTATAAAAGCTAAAAACATGGGATAGAAGTGACATCCTTTCAGGGAGGAGAAAGATTAAAAATGGCGTGATTTTCCCATAGCCTCAGTCACCAAAAGGCAGTTGGAGAGAAGATTTAGAGTGAAAGATAACCATTTTACATTTATGTGATGTGTTCTGTATATGAATTCATAACATTTCAGATGAATGAAGAGTCTATGCAATTAAAAACTCCAAGCAGCTCAAGGTTAAGATGATCATTAGAGAGCATGGCTAAGGAGGATCAGCAAATTACACATTGGGAAATTCAATTAGGTGCAAATGGATGCATGTGTGTCTATGGATAAATGTTCAGTCCACATGTTGAATAGTGGCATCCAAGTAATTCTTAACAGGACTTATTCTGGCTCAGCTATAGGAATGAAAACATTCCATGATGCTTCACAGAGATTAATAACAACCTTGGTCACACAGTACATTTACATTAGCTGGATGAGAGAAGAACATTTTTATCAGACATCTGTTCAACCTGACTAATCTCACACAGTTGGAACTGAAGCTCACTTGCAGACACAAATAAAGCCATGAACTGTTGCTAACACTGCACAGTGACTCGTGGTGGACTGTCATCCAAAAATACCACATAAAACCAAATCATTCTTATAAAGCTCTGCTGTCCCCACGGCTTTGAGCTGGGGCTTCGGAGCTTATAAAGGGGATACTAAACCCCTTTAAGAGACTTTGTGGCCTCGAGGTTAAGGTAACAGTTAATTGTTTCGCTTGTGTCCTGAAGATATTCGCAGTGAGCTCATGAATCAAGCATGTGACTTATCCATCAAGCCACATCCTCTCGTTCTCTGCATGCAGCACGCAGCCTGTGATTTATGGCTGGACAGTGGCCTGCAGAGGTGTTGGATTCAATGAAATACAGGGGAGAACATCTGGAAAGCCTATTAGCTCCGAATCACAGCTTGGGCCAGTTTGATATCGACGACTGATGCAAGCCTAGAATTGAAATGCTGGTGCACACCGAGGCACACTGTGTCTCTCTCATCGAACAGACATGTGTGAACCGAGGTTGTTCATATTTTAAGTAGATCAATATTAATGGTCCTACTTAAAGCACCAGGTGAGCTAACATAGCCTTAAATGAGTCTCTTCCATGTGTCTCTAATGTCTCCCAGATGTAGAGTACTTCAGTCCTGTTGGCGTCCTTGGTTGGAAGGAAGAGGAACTCTTAATCTGAAAAATGAAAAGGCCTTGATAGGATAAAACATCCATTCCAAAGCTACGTGACACAGCCAGTGTTACACAAGTCCTTCTAGTCAAGGATAATTGGGTAAGAAAGAGCATCGGCAGGGAGTGTCTGAACAAGGTACCCCTGCCTCCACTCATCTCAGCCTTGTAATAAGAGCATGGGGAGGTGTGTTGAAATACAAACCTATCACTATTCATCCTCACCCCCTTGATGCAACAATGACTAGCATGCGGTCTGCTTTCATTTAAGGGAATTACCTTTGGGAGGGCAGCAGACGTCTCCCGAGTTGCTCTGTGTGTGTTCCACTCATCCCTGCAGAGCTGTCTCATTAACACAGAACCCAGCAGGCTTGGTTTAAGCATAGCCCCATCTCTGTCCTGCCGAAGCCTGCAGCATGCAGCTTGCTGCATGGAAGCTGAAAATAATGACTCACACATTACAGAGTCCCTGTACACCGTCCCCAGCTCCAGCACCACTCCCCAGGCCGCGGCAATGTAGGCCTCCAGCCTCTCTAACGAGTTGCCTGTAATGTTAAGGCCACGGAAGACTGTGAGCGAGAAAACATAAGAGCCAGGAGGGAGAGCGGTTATGTTATGTGTTATGGGAAGTAAAAAAGTTTTTTAGCACTAGCTTAGTCTAATTTATGGCTTTCATGAGAGATTTTGTGACAGCTTGTGTAGCTTACCTAATGAGGTTTTTGACACGGTACATGAGTTTAGATTTTCAGTATGAAGCGTGACCTGTTATATTCTTTCAGTTTGGAGTGGAGCAGCCATTACTCTTCCTCTGTAAAACATGTTTTACAGCCATTGAAAGGACCTAATTATTCAATCATCAGTAGGGTGGCTACTTCCCTCTAGAACGCTTATGAGTTCAGGCGTCATCTCACTGGGGTGTGGCTCATATCATTTACATTTCATTAAAGCACACTGTGAGACATCATTGATTTCTTAGTAAACCAGGAGTTTCCATGATGCAAGCTCATGGGTGGGGGGAACGGTAGACGTGTCACCCATCAGGAGCTGTCAGGAGCTGTCAGAGGACAGGATCCAGACCCTTGGCCAGGAGAGGCCAGGCCGGCCAGCTGTCACCTCTCTGACACTGGCTGAGACCATCCATCTGGCTGAGAGAGGCCCACCATGGGTGGAGAGAAACTCGCCAGATCACAGGCTACACGCACATGACGGCAAGAATTTGCACACACATGCAGACATAATTCATGTGCACATAGACACACGAACAAACTTTTATGCACATACAAAGTCATACACTTCTCTACGCATGTACACAAGTATAAACTCGTGCAATGCTGCATGCCAGGGATGTTTGGAGCAATCACCAGCACAATCTGCGGTGCTGTCCACATGAATTATTCCCCAACAGACAGATCCGGGAAACAGAAGTGACTCCCTGCCATTGAGTTGAACAGACGCAAATAAACAATTATAACATTTGGCTGTAATGCTTGCTTTCACATACAGTAACTCTCTGTCTCACAGAGTGAGCTTTAACAACAGGAGGTTTTCTCCCCCATATACCTATGCATCATTATTGAGTACATTAAAAGTCTTCTTCTGGCAATAACATTTGAATCAGTGGCAATACTCATGTAAAGTAAAACAACAACATCACGGCACATTGGTCGAGCGTGGAGCACATCTACCCTGGCAATGTTTAAGTAAGAGAGGTCAGTGAAGTTGCCAAACATATGGAGAGCATTTGGACATATTCAGACTCCACATCGACCACAACAGAGCCAGGCAGAGTGTGGTACATCTTGTTTTGGTAACATCTCATTTTTATAAAAATGTTAAATAGCCACAATTGTCCCCAACATTCTGGATCTATTTTACTAAAAGAAACACATTTAACTCAATTATTCATGTGCTATTTTCAATATTTTTCAAAACTGAAATTATTGTAATTTGGACATAACTGAAATGCACATTACTCTGATTATAACCCTTTAGCATATTAGCAATTCCAATTTGAACTTCTGTCTTCTGGGTCAGATCTTAATTGTTCAAAAATTATTTATTCAGTTATTGAGGACTCTGATAAACCAATTAACCCAGGCACAGTTTACATGTGGGTGACCTCCATGTCAAATCTTGCCTTTTCCCGATTGTGAAGTTACGCACTCAAAGCGGCAATTATGTGTTTGAATTTATCTCAGAATGTATTTAGTAATTGCTGTAAACAATGCTCCTGGCTGTCAATGGATACTCTACAGAAAGGATTGTGGTAGAAAGCTTTCAATTTGGTGTGAAGACAAAGCAGCCAGAAAAATTAGATTGGCAACATTTACCGAGTGCTGTAGTCACATTATTTTCCTCCCATTATCAACAGAGAATGCAAAGTATTAGGGTCATGTAGAGGTGATTCTTTTGAAATCCTGGGACAAAAACTGTTAAAAAAGTGCATCTCTGTGCAGTAGGCTATGTTATACTGGTGATGTCATCGGGATTTCTTATCACACTCAAGAGATGAGAATCAACAGTGCGACCGAGATCAATGATGATCTGATCTGATCGATGACATAGTTGAACGAGTTGTTCCCCTCTGGTGGTCTCACCATCGACCCATTCAGGGTTGAAGAGAGTGAATTTTGTTTGGATTGGCTTGAATCTTCCCAGCGTCAGACAATACAAGGCAGGCGGTATGCTGCAAGTGTTTTCCATTTTGCCACAAGAGAATTGTGTCAAGTTCTGCAAGTGCACAAGTGCAGATACGTCAGCGTGGCTCGTTGACAGGCAGCTTGTTCAAATAAAGAACTGACAAAGCTCTGAAATGAGCGGCTCGACTGCTGAGGAAAGTATTTACAGAAACACATGCACATGACAACAGAAAACAAAAACAAAGTGATTCCGTCTTGCTGGTTCTCAGAAACTGTCTGTCCATGGTGCTGAAAGGATATATTTCAAATTGGTTAAAAGAGCAATGCATACTCTTTCCACCCCAAAGTTGCATACAAATGGTTACAGAATAGTTTAAAAATGTGAGCAAATGGAAAACAAACGTTCTTGTGACAGCTTCGAAAAGCCAAGAGGGTTCAAAAACTTGTGTGGAGTTTATCATTGACAAATAGCATCATATGGTGCTGGTTGTTTTAGAAAACAGAGTGCGAAACCAGATGATGAGTGGGGCTCATTGCTAGAGAATATTGTACGTAAATCAAAGATACTAATGTGTCATCTATCTATTCATATCTGTCTCAAAAAACTACATGCAAGGCATTTATCAATTTCAAATGACAGATAGCAGAAGAACACAGAGAGTCTACAGCTCACAGCTTTATGAGGCGGTAGCTATGTAGGCTCAGTGGTGCTTCGAGCTAAATGCTAATGTCAGCACGTTAACATGCTAACAATGACGATGCAAACATGCTGTTGCTTTCCAGGTGTAATGCTTCCCCTGTATTTCTCATGTTTACCGTTTCATTTTAGCATGCAAACATGCAAACATGAGCTAATTAGCAGTAATTACAAAGTACATCTGAGACTGATGGGGATGTGATTAGTTTTGTGTAGTGAATAAGTACAGCTTAACCAAATGTCATGGCAATCTTGAACAGTTTTACAAATCTGTCACCAAAAACCGTCAAGGTTCAACATGCTGGTAGTGCTAGGGGGAAAGTGAGGGGATCACGTCATTAGGATTCAGATTAGGATTCATGGCAATGTTTCCGATAGTTGTTGAGATATGTACCAAAGAGGTGCAGCAAACGACTGACTTTGATATTCCGAGAAACAACATACATTATGCTAATGTGAGAAAGAGATAACTGGTTGCTCTGTAGGCCTATACTCAATCATAGATGAAGGATGTGTCAGGTGCTCTTTGAAAATGGGGAAACAACAGGATAAACAGGATAAACGATCGAGGCAGTCCAAAATGGAACTAACCACGAGGAAGGAAATGTTTAAAAGCCTTTATTGTAGTGGCTAAATCATTAAAAAGCCAACATGTTGTGACCACTGTTCGGTCTTAGTCAGGGTTAATAAGGAAAGACTTTAGCCACCCCAATAAAGGCTTTTTAAATATTTCCTTTCCTTGTGGTTACTTGTCCATTTTGAAATGTCTGGATCGCCTTCCTGTTTATAATGTTTTCTAATGCTTTGCAAAAGAGTTTTTATCTTTATTTTTTACACCAAGTGAGCAATTTCTTGTCTCTGTTTCATGCTTAGCAGTGTTGCCCATACTGTTTACATCAAAATCCTCAAATTAGGCCAGGTTCTTGTGTCCCTACCACAAAGATGAAAGCCGAGAAACAAAAGCCCAAGAGAAACCATAATGAAAACATTTAAATACTCCAAGATTTTTCCTGGCTATAGAGAAGAAAATATTTACTTATTGACGTAACAATTTGATGTTTCAGAGGGAAATTATTGCCAAGACGTTGTGTGACAGAGAAAGCACGCAGGCAAAGACGTGACCAAACTCCAAATCCAGCCAGGCCACAAAGAGATGTCTGAGACTCTGTAATTAGCTTTAAGCTGTCCTGATGTTAAGGAATCCACCATGAGACTCACGCAAACATGGCTATCGCTGTGCACACCTTCGCTCAGCCTGGAGGTCTAATAACCAGTGTTTATATTGTGGTCACCAGGTATGAACATTGCAAAAGGGACGTGTTTGAAAGACTCATCCAAACAGTAGATAACATCCTTCAATTAAGTTCCTTGTTAATGGAGTAATAACAACATTATCACCGTATAAATCTCAACAATGACCTGATCAGGTTCCCCCCCTGCAGAACGAGGCCTCTGTTAATAAGGAGAATTATTTCTGACTACTGAGATCATTTTTGGTTCGGAGAGGACAGTCAAACAACTTTCAATTTTCTAGCCTACACCTATTTTATCTGTCCCATTTGTAGGTATATAAGTAGTATATTAATAAGTGTTTCCATTGTGTTGGTTGCTGCCATGGGTATAATAATCTTTCTGCCTCGGGCACACTTGAGCATAGAGGTTTAGTTGGACCAAAATATACAGTCGTAAACATCATCACCTAAGAGGGAAATTTGATTTAATATAGTATAATAATAACAATGACAAACACTGTTCTACTATCACTTCTCATAAAAGCAGTGTCCAAAGACAAATCAGGCCTTAATAAAGGTATTTTATGGAGATAGGAAAGGGATATTATTTATATTATAATGTCTCAAACACTTACCCACATAATTATGCCGGGTGCCCAGGTTGCACTGTCACAGTGAAGTATGGCCCAGAAAGAGCCAAGAACTTTTATTGAGCTGATATTAATTGATTTGTTCTGACCTACCCAGACCTGGCCCCCCCCGGCTCAGCTTCCTCAGTAGAGTAGTGCCAAGGTCTGTCCTAACTCTGCATAAAAATAAATGAGAAGCAATGGGGCCAACTCTCTAAAGCCAGAGGATATTGTTCGATTTCACGTCAGCCCTCCAGGAGGCAATTTAAACAACCCAGCATGCTAATCAACCTGGTATAAAAGGCACTACTTTTTTTTCCTTCTCTCCTATTGCAACAAGGCCAACAAAGTACCCAAACAATCTGAAGGGAAAAGTAGAATTGGGCCTGTATCTAAAGGAACAGTACAGTCCAGTGTAATATAAATATATGATGTGGAAAAGGAAACTAGTACTCTTATTTTAAAAGGCATTCCCTGGCCAGTTAGGCTGGTCTGCCATTGTCACTTTTTCTTTTGTTATCCAGGGGAAAAGCCTCCTCTGGGTAACAATTATGGCAGAGAATAGATGCTTATATAAAATATGTTGGCGATAGTGAAACCACTCAAGACTCTGAGGCAGAATGTGAGCTTCCCTGCTGCCATCAACACATCAGCAGTGTCTCAGTGGAACCACATTGTGACCCTCGTCGAAGGAGGCATAGCCCCGATCCCTACAAATAATTCAATACTCTAATATCCCCTTGGTATTCCATGTGACCACAGAAATAGGATAGTGTTCATTTTCTGCTGGTGCCCTGAACCCACAGGTCAGGTGGTAGCAGATCACAGACTTCTCTGTGGCTCAGAGGTTAAACTAATCATGCATGACTTTCTCACATGGCCCAACCACTACCTTAAGAAATCTACACCAGCTTGTCATTAATGCGGCGCGTGAACCTGCTTTTCATGCATTTACATCACTGAACAAACTTAGTTGGTTTGACCTGCTGGTTTACTGTAGCAGCTTTTTTTTTTTATATACTAAATTCATCTTTTTTATCTAGACCCAACATAGCACCACACACTCCCATAAACTGCATCTATAAAACTCCTCATCCCCCTGAACTCAAAGTTATATCACATAATGTCTGCTTTGGACTTTAGAGAAATGTTCTGCAATAAATTCTTGTAAAGCCGCATTTGACCATCACATTTTTTAACTGTGTATTTGTTAAGCTTCCCCCTATAGGCTGTCCTTCAACTCTCTCTGTTAAGATTTTAAAAAAATAAAATAAAACCTCTTAAATCAGTTCATGGCTAGAGGTAAGAGCTGATGAACACTGCCCCCTACTGGCACAAATACATTCCTACAGTTACTTAACAATGACAGCTAATGCAGTGTCAGTGTTTTTTGTTATGGATTTGCTGTGCTAAACACATCATCAGTTTAGCTTAATGTTCTCTTATTTCATCATTTCAACAATGTTTTTTCTCTTATACATGGCTTCTCTGTTTAAAAAAAAAAGAAATATAGAGGTTTCTGGCTCCATTACTTTACAAAAAAATAAAAAAGGCTTATTTGAATTCGTATTCTATTGTTTCTGTATGTTGCACTTTTGTTTGGCTTATTTGAAGCTAGTGTTCTGCACTTACATGATTACACCTATTTGAAGCTAATGTACTTGCTGTTCGGAGTTGTATCCTCATGATTGTTTGCACTTATTGTAAGTCGCTTTGGACAAAAGCGTCAGCTAAATGAGCTGTAATGTAATGTAATGAATCAAAGTAAATCCTGCAACCATCAATACATATTCTATTATCACTAAAACAAAAAACAACAACCAGTGGAATCTGAGCTTTTATTTGAGAAGAAACTGGAACATAAACTACCCACACTAGCATTGCCTTGTCTGGCCTACTAACCAGTGCAATGCAACATTTCCAAAACATCCATCATCAGCAAACACTCCAGCACAATTAATTTTTAAACAAAATACAAATAAAATCGAGCCGTAGAGTCACATATCATTAATAATCCATAACATCAAAGATACGATGAGCTCTGAAACATTCAGAATATCATCACGGCAATGAATTAGCAGAAATAAGCCGGTCTCAATAAAAAATGTATTAGTGTATTAAACATTTTGCAATACATGGAGAGAGAAGGACTAATATTGAATATTGCTTTTATATTGTCATACGCTTACAGCATCGTAACATCACACACGTGTTTCGTCCTTTATGAATCCAGAAGAAATATTTGATGCTCGTGATGATTTTAATCTCCTTCAACACCTTCAATAAAGCATTTTGATTTTTAAAAAGGGCAACAATCTGTTGTTTTAACTAAGCTCACAGTATTTCTATTGCACCAACAAGCCTTCCTTACGAGTAAGGTCACATTATGCCATTTATAAGATTAGTGTTTTTAAATGTATTAGAGTTAAACATATAACTTCTTATAATTATTATAAGAACTTGATTTATAAAAAGCATACATTAGTGAAAAAAAGAAAACAAGCAATAAAAAAATAGAAATGTACAATGCAGCTGTTAGTCAAACACATTTTGAATAATATTAAAAGTAACTAAGAAGTTAGTTACTTGACAAAAGTCAAAGAAAGGGGGTTTTCTCAGTGCGTTTAGCTTGTGGTGCTCTATCAGTGACTCAGGTGAGTAATTCCAGGTGCTGCCAGTTCTCTTACACTGACTGTTTCACTGTGGATATTTGTGTTGTATTGTTTGTCAGTTATCTAGTTACTGGCATTACTTGTTTTAATGACATCTTTTGTATTGCGTTACGTAATAAAGGAACAGACAGGAGAGACTAGCCTTTTTTTACTTGGTAATCGTCTGCTTCTTTTCTTACTGTACGCCCATCTGTCCATAATTATCCTACAGTCCAACAGTAGATATTTGTCTGCAGATGGAAGTCTTGAAATCCGTCCATAATAATCTAACTTATCTTTACATCTTTGTATTGATTCCCTTTGGCTGTGCTGTATTTACAGTTTCACAATCTGCTTCCTTCTTACATTTTCCCTTTTCAGTTTGCCAACGCAACAACTTCCTCTTTCTTTTGTGCTTTTTGATCCTCACTAAGGCTCTCATTCCCTGGCTTTTCTTCTTTTTCAGGTTTATTTTCAACAGCTTCAGCCTCACCTTTATCTGTCTGCCCCTCAGACTCATCCGAGTCATGGCTGATTTTATCCTCCTCTTGTCGTTCTGGGTCAGCAGGCGCGGCGTCAGCAGGCGCGGCATCAGCAGGCGCAGTGTGAGCAGGCGCGGTGTCAGCAGGCGCGGCGTCAGCAGGCGCAGTGTGAGCAGGCGCGGTGTCAGCAGGCGCAGCGTCAGCAGGCGCAGTGTGAGCAGGCGCGGTGTGAGCAGGCGCGGCGTCAGCAGGCGCAGTGTGAGCAGGCGCGGTGTCAGCAGGCGCGGCGTCAGCAGGCGCAGTGTGAGCAGGCGCGGTGTCAGCAGGCGCAGCGTCAGCAGGCGCAGTGTGAGCAGGCGCGGTGTGAGCAGGCGCGGCGTCAGCAGGCGCAGTGTGAGCAGGCGCAGTGTGATCAGGCGCGGTGTCAGCAGGCGCAGTGTCGGGGGACTCTATGACTGTATTGGTTGGTGTGGGGCTCGGAGGTTTCTGGGAGGTGTCTAAAAACAGATCTGGGTCCTTATCTGTTTCATCACCTACACTACCTGTTTCATCTTCAGAAACCGGTTTGACTGTTTGACTGACCGGGTTTAAATCTTGCTCATGTAGTATTGTTTTTGAGCCTTTCTGTTCAGGAGCAGTGGGCGACGGTTTGTCTTCGGTAGACTCATCTGATTCATTTCTTTCCCCTTCGCCCGATGAGTCAGATTCTCTGACATTTTTCTCTGCAGTTTCATTAGTGACCTGATCTGAGTTGGCGTCTTCCTTGCGTTCACCAGCAGTGTCCTTAGATGCTATATTTGGAGAGCTTTCAGTCAAAGCTTCCTCATTCTCATCCGCCTCCTCCTCTGGCTCTAAAAAACAGACAGTAAAACAAGTTAAAACTAAAAGTATATATAATAATTGCATCTGATTGCTAAGAATCTTGGTTTAAAATCAAAGGAGGTTAAAAAAATGAGCAAAGCTTTAAAGCCATTTCCCAAGTAACACACGGACTGCATTGAAATAAACAATAAAGCGAACATCATTGCAAAGAACGATGAACTAATTAAGGAAACTGCTGCTGCATACAAAGTATTCCTAACCTAACTTGGGTGTTTCATCCAGTGTTGCAGTACACTTAAACAGGCTACTCACACAAATGCACTGTGCTGTAGAAAATAGTTTTTGTACCTATCCATTAGCATGTTGGACATATATGTTTTTTATTGAGCAGTATTTTCTTTTGTTTTTGTTCTTATGTTTTCCATGTGATTATTCTGCATTATTCAGATCCAGGGGAGAAGATGACTCACTGTGCGGAGGGGAAGGAGGAGACGCAGTATTCTTATGCTTGTCTGCGTTATATTTTAAACCTGAAACACAGAAAAAAGAAATTGAAGAAGAAGAATGCTTTAAGAGATTAAACCACACAGAAGCAGTCTTAGACTTTGGGAGTCAAACAAACAAGTAAAGAGCAATGTGTTAGTAAAAAGTAGTACCTAAACAATACATTGATTCATTAATTGCTCAACGAAAAATGTATCATCATTAATTTTTAATGATCGCTTAGAAAGCAAAAACATTCTCAAATGTGAGAACTTGATGTTGATTTTCTCAGTTATTTTGTAAAGTGATTACTTTTGGCTTTTGGACTGTTGGTCAAACAAAGCAAGCTACGATATAAAAACAAATTCTATTTGGGTTTTGGGAACATTTCACTATTTTTGACATTATAAATAAAATGATTGATTAATTGATTAAAAGAGAACATAAACAATAGATAAAGCACGAATAAAATAAGCAGCTGTTAGTTAACAATCCATTTTCTTACTACTACTTTCAGGTTTCCTTGAACCGCTCTGTCCGTCACAGTTTCGCTCATACATCTTTCTAGTCTCTTCGACATGCCCTGGAAAGAACAAACAGCAAACCAATGAATAAATAGTACTCTTTCTATTATGTTTAAGTTATATTAAACAACATTGTGTTAGTGTAACCTTTTCGTGGCGTGTCATCTTCCATATCTTGATCAGGTACTGTAAGAAAGAAGAAGACAGGAATTAAACAAAAATGCTTATAGTTTCAATCAATTATAACTTGTGACACATATCATTCCTTGAGATGATCTCAATTCCATCATTCTATTCTGTATTGTATACAAAATATCCTGCAAAACAAACATATATATATATATATATATTATACAGTATATACATATACATATATATATATATGTATATATATATACATATATATATAAGCAAGACAAAGATATGTATGTAAGCCCTAAAAGGCAAAGAAAAATATATATAAATACCTTTTATTAAATATATTTGTTTTTTAATGATTTTTCAAATGATTTTAATAAAATTAAGTGTTTGTGCTCACTGTCAGGGTTTATGTCTTTCAGTCATTTTTCTGAGGCATACGATAGATTTTTTAAAATAAATAATATAATAATAATAATAGAAAATGACACCGTTATTAGAAATACACAGTTTTGCTACTGAATACAAACATTTAACACATTTCTTACCAACAGTGAAAAGCTGTGATAAAGGTTGTACATATTGTATGTTCCGGCTTATAGGTTAAACCCGGTACATACAATATCCCATATCAGAAAGCATGACATTCATATCAGGGTCGTGTTCCTCGTGTTCCTCTTACCTTTCTCATAACGGAGTTGCTGGTTGGAGGGAAGCGTGGTCCCTCCGTCACAAAGAGCCCTATTTGCATCATCTTGAGCGTGAACAGATTAAAATACAAAATATAATGTAACTCATAAGAAACAAAGTGCCACAATATTTTTCCTGGTTCAACAGTACAGTATCATACCTTTTGTTACACCGGGTTGTAACTGTTTTTCACAATCATCTTTTGCAAAACACGCTGGAACGAAGAGCAAAAAGAACTGAATTGTTTAGTGTTCAATAATATTGCACATAAAAAGCTTTCTATGCATAATGTCATGTGCTGGAAGCACTTTTGATCTCGCACCAAATAGAACTCAATATTACATTTATTCATCTGTTACACACAGCTCTGAATACCGGGGCATCAGTGCATACATACGTGTCAGCTAGAACTACTTTGTTGTTGAAAAATAAATCATTTTGGGAAATATTTATTTGTTCAAGATGTAATATTTTAACTGTACCTTTATTGTAATGTTTGCATAAAAGTACAGAGACCAGACACACGATCACAGCGAGGCAGGCGAAGCATGCTAGGCCGGCAATCAGTGGCACAGATGAACCTTTCTCTGCACAGAAACACAAAAGTCAATGTTACAGCAACGTCTTATTACATAACATTCATTACTAAAGCAACAATAAGTCTACATTTTGAACATGATACGCTCTTGATACTATAACCAAAATTCAAGAATAAATTGAGAGCACAGCTGACACTTAAGGGGAATCTTACCTAGGATGCAATCCTTTGCAGTGAATGTAGCGGTTTCACTACTCAGAGGGTTGCTCACACTACAACTGTATTTTTCCTCATCATGTTCATCCGCCAGAGATATTTTAAACTCTGGGCCAGGCTGCACGTTTCCGTGGGATCTCCACTCAATCTTCATTAAAGATTGAAGATGTCTGGGCTCTGCAGAACACACCAGCTTTCCAGAGATGTTAGCGCTGCTGCTGCTGCCATCGTTCATCTCACAGGATATGGCGACCTTGGAGATCTTGTCTTAATGAATACATCAATGAACAAATAAATGAACACATACCTAACAAGACATGGCCATAGGACATAAGGAACCTATGAGAACATTTTTATAATTAGCATCAAAAAAAGGATAAAAATATAAATAAAACTACTGAAAAATGTGATATAGTTATAAATAAAAAGGTATATAAAATAAACAAATAGAACGTAATTATATAAAAGGAATAAAATAGCTACAGTGGCAGAGATATATTCATTATTGGAATTAATTTCAATCCAAACAAATTCATTGTTCCAAAAAGGCTTCTATGTTTAGAGGGATAAATAAGTGTAGGTAACAATAACTAACTTAGAGTTTAGGGAAACATCATGGTCATGATAAATACGTTATTGTTACAGTGTGGTTAGGGAAAGACTTTTAGGAAAGAGTGCTGGCATGGTTAAGTGAGGCAAACACTGACCACTGGTATATGATATGACATAAATGACAACTTTTTACTGCAATATAATAAAGTCACAGTAATTATTTTGGCACTAGATGTGGTGTGTATTGCCCTTCACATGACCTCAACTGATACCAAGGCCATCATAAAAGGCATCATAAACCTTCATATCCATTTCTATTGGTGATCTATTAAGAGATAATATTGGTTTTGATACCAGGATATGCTTATTGTCTAAAATGTTTGTGATACTGCTAATCTTTTACAGTAAATCATTTATATACAGTATATATAAAACATTTAAAGAAATGCAAATTCTAACAATTGGCTGATTTAAATACAAATGCAATTTTAAAATAAAAACGTGTATTCACTACGTCAAGCGTCTTTGAGTTTTTAGAAAAGCGCTATACAAATCTAATGTATTATTATTATTATTATTATTATTATTATTATTATTGCTACCCAATAGGTCAATATTTGTTACATCTTTAGCAGCAGATCAGCCTTAAATCTGTGTAGAAAAGATTTGTATCAGGCTGCAATTCCCCCCGTTCTTTGTTGTTTAATGCTATAAATTCTGAACTGGAAAATTGATGCACAGTGTCTCCCTTTGCAGGCATTGAAGTCTGACAACAAAGAGTTTTCTGTTGATCAGTGGGAAATCCATTGTGATGCAAATGTATGAAACAATAAAACATGAAAAGATATTTATTGTGGCAGTGTTACAGTCTACTTAACAACACTACTTGTCCCTATTACAATCTATCTATTTTCTATTTTGCATTAGGTTTGTGGAGATGCTACAGCAACACATCACTTCCTAGATGTAAAATGCAGTTTGTTAAAAAGTTTTTTTTAAACTTACCTATGACCTCCAATTGACGAAGTGCACGATGCAACCCTTTGTTAATGTCTACTTCCAGTTCATACTCTCCGCTGTCTTCAAATCTGAGGTCAGTGATATGGAGTTCTGCAGAGACCCAGTCAAGATTGAGCCGGTTTTCAAATGGGCTGTACACTTGTTGCTCATTGCCATTAAACTCGACCGCTTTGTTGCCCTTATGTTTCCACAGAATTCCATCGGGTTGTCCAATGATGTCTGCCGTCAAGAAGACCTCCCCCCCCTTCAATGCATATTTTGGAGACTGTCCAGCAACTAGACACAGAGAATAGATATGTGTATATAGAAACATGCAACATCATGTATTTGTGACAACTCAACACAATAAATCCTATTTGTGTGAAACTTATAATATGCAGTCTTTGCTAGCACTGTGCCAGAGAGGTGTTGATTCAAATCTATGATATTTTTAGAGGCTAGGAAGTTGTGGTGGCGTACTGAACAGCATTATAGAGAGCTATTTCTAATATAAAAAAAAGTTCATTCTTGCCCTTGTAAATAAATAAATATTCCAACGACCTTGACTCATGGTCTACTTACTAGCGTTGTATTGAGCTTCCTGCTGCATTTCACAGTATTCAACAGCGGATGGAGTTTGCTCAGTTGTCATGGAGACAGCTGTCATCAGGGGACACACGTATGCAACTTCCCTCTCTCTGTCTCTTTACTATGGACTTTAATATCATGATTAATACTGAGCCATGTCCCTGTCAGCTGAGCAAACTACTACTGATGAAGGCCATGGGGTGCAGTTGAAAACTCCAGAAAAAGAAAGTATACAGATCAAATCAAAATGATTAACTACAGCCTCAAAAAATACCACAGAATACCTTTCTGACATAGTGTCAACTAAAATGATATCACTTTAACAAATACATAGTGGGATAATTGCAAAGATATTGCTTTATTAAATTGTACAAGTGTAACTACAGGTTTGAAGTCAATGTAAATAATGTGCATACATAGTTATAACACATTTAGAAAAGAATATCAGGTGCATTTCTTGGTATTCCCTAAGTATTCAGAAGTAATGCTGCATTACTATAATACATTTGTAATTATAACGAAAGTTCAAAAACATTAGGTTAAAATACTAATGCATACCACAGACACATACTTATTACCTACAGTGAGATAATAATCACTATTGTACTCAAATTTAGATAAATCATTAACCTGTCTGTCCGGCCTGTGAGTGCAGTAGCAGGAGTGCACTGTAGTTTGTCGACACCACAAATGTGCAACATTAAAAAAATAATCCAGGGACAAACTCACCTAGGCACGAAATGAGGATCAGATACTCCAGGAAATACCGACAAGCCATTTCAGACACGCAGAACAATCACTTAAACTTTTACTTCGTCGCAGCAGGTGTTGCAGCTATTTCCTTTCCCGATATAGTCAATCGAAAGGTTGCGCAGGTTTGAATTCAAAGGGTGTATTTGTAGGTTGTAGGTTGCAAGTAAACTCTCAAAACGAAAGTGTGTTTGAAGAAACTAGCAGGTGTAACACTTACATTTCCGGTCTCTTGATTTCCCTGACCTTCACAATAAATTCAAAATCTGACCATTTACACGCGTCAACATAACAGCAGGTAATGACCCTGGACTCGGAAGTTTATCCTGGATTTATCTCCATAATCATTGAAATATATAAAACATATTGTATACGACTCAAAGGCCTACATGTTCAAGTAGGCTACAGACATAAACCAGTAAAGAGCAAACTGTTTGAACTGTTACTAACACATTATTCCACAAGTTTCGTTTGATTCACGATTAGTCATTAGACGTCAGTGTGTTTTAGTTTGAAAATATACAGGAAGCTCGACTGCTTTGTTTGACGGATGGCCGTTTGATGTTATTAGGTATTCATGGATTCGGGTTTTGTTTTGTTTTGTTTATTTTTCTTCCGGTTGTGCTCGAATTTAGCCTATGTCTGTGTTTCAAATCCGCATACCTTTACTTTTAGTAGGTACTGCAGGTGGCCTTACAAAGTACGTACTTTGCATACTGTAAACTGCGACCATATGCAGTAGGACATCCTGGTATTGTTTGCATACTGCATTTAACAAACTATGTATTGGGACATACAAAAAAAAAATCTGGAATACTAAATAGTATAGTAGTATGGGTATATGCCCTATATACAGTATGTCAGGAGTTCAAGGAATAGCCTAGGCCTACCTGGAAAAAACTGATTTACTTACCACTAGAGAGCAGCGTTTACTTGAAGATAGTCACAAACAGCATCTATTATAAAACTGTTTATTTTGTTGCTATTTTGTGTGTGTGTGTGTGTGTGTGTGTGTGTGTGTGTGTGTGTGTGTGTGTGTGTGTGTGTGTGTGTGTGTGTGTGTGTGTGTGTGTGAATAAAAACACCAGGTGCGAAAGGCTTTGGTTCCTTCATGAAAGTAACACCTCGTGTTGATATACATATTTTTAGTTATTCATATGGATACATTTATTTTAAACCTTTTTCATTATGCAATTTTTATGTTATTGGTATTAAAAGATTTCTAATACTGTATACCAATCTGTTATTAATGTTGCATCATAGTTTTTAACATTGCACTGTTAAAGGTTAAACATAGTGATTCTAGTATTTTAAAGGGGCATGCATTGACATAAATAAACATAATAATGCGAAGAAAATCTCCTTTTTGGTCACTTCCCCCGACTTTTCCTTTTTAACCATTCTCTCAACAACAACGTCCGTTCACAAAGGTCTGTGTTATTGGCTCTCTGAAGCAGGTGCTATTCTGTGTATGTGTGTGTAGGACTTCATGAGTGTCACACTGCCGTGGTGCGACACACCCATAGGCAAAACACACTCCTCTGTCAACACCCCTCGGCCAACGTCCCAGCACATCACCGTGGAGATAACTTGGTTCTTGTTATCCCGTCCCCCAGTGATGAAGAGTTTGTTGTTACAGGCAGCGATGGCACAGCTCGCCCGCTCTCCTAGACGGGTCACAAGAGTCCAGGAGTCCAAGAGGGGTGAATAGCAGTACATGGCATGCATGGCACCACCTGGGAGCAGACAGATACATCATAATAAAGTTAATAAATACATACATCTGTGAACATCAATTTCATACACAATATACCAGACACAGACAACCACATTCTTGAAAAACAACACCACATGGTAATCATCCCATTTTGAAAAGAAGCTCTTCATATATTACTGATGACACCCTCACATATACACATATTCTAAATGTAAAGCCAGTGTAAGGATAGTGATACATCAATATGAAAATACTCCATTACAGACAAAAAATCCTGCATTGAAAATGCCATTTAGGCCAAAGTATATAAGTTCTATTAACAAAATATATTTTTAATATCAAAGGCAAAAATGTCCCCTAGGAATGTTATACTATCACATATTGTTTATTATTAATGATGAATGCATTTAGCATTTCACAGTTTTGGATAAACTAATTTCATGATTACATAACAATGCATCATATTTTACAAGCAAATAAAAACGTAGTGGAGTATACAGGGCAATATTTCCCTGAATTAGTGTAGAAGAAGTGTAAAGAATCTTTAAATGAAAAGACTTGCATAAAGCACAAATAACTGTACTTAGTTACCATCCATCACTGCCAACTTACCAACTATATAGATGCAATTCTTGAATGTGACTGCATTAGTGCATTTGGTTTCGATGGGAATGGGCGCGCGCAGATCCCAGCTGTCTGTCCCAGGTTCCCAGCACTGAACATGGTCAGCTGCCAACTTTCCATTCGGCCCGCCACCAATTACATAGATCCATCTGTCAAAGCTTGCAGCAGCAAAGGAGCTGACACCTACTGCAAGAGATGTCACCTGCAAGCACAACCACACAGGCAAAGAAGTGAGGTTTAAAAAGCAGCACACTTTATGGACCGTCAGATGTACAGTATTTAACACCTTGTGCACAGAATAAAAGTTGAGTAATTGATGGTTATAATAGAGCAGCAAAGTGTTTCCCCCACATTAATTGTGTGGGAAAATGACATTATTAAAACTGCTCAGTTTTATAGGACTTAAAACATTTGTATTTTAAAATACCCTTTTTCAAAAGTCTGCTTTTATTTTATAATGTTACGTTCCCAATAAGACTTGCATTTAAAGCCACTATTTAATCTATAGTGTTACTTTCCAGAGTTTTCAGCCGATCACATGTCCCCTGCCTATTGCAGCTCGCAAGCTCAACAACTGCTAGAATTAGCCAATTAGCATCTGTTAGCTTGAACAACAAGAATGTCAAAGTTATTCTGAACCAACTATCTAGCTCTCATCTCCTGTATTTTGTAAGGTGTCCTTGGGTGTCTTGAAAGGCGCCTCCAAATAAAATGTATTATTATTATTATTATTATTATTATTATTATTATTATTAGCTGCTGGTAATAAAATGTGAATTATAAAATATTAATTATTATTAATTATTATAAAACATATAAATGATTAGAAATATATTTATACTAGCCGCCTAAAGGAACATTTGGTGTCATTTTAAACAAAAGCACCACTGTTATAGAATTCTTGTATGTTTACCTTTACCCAGCGATTGTGAAAGGGATCATAAGCCTCCACGGTATCGAGTCTCTGAACTCCATCAAATCCACCCAGTGCGTACAACTTCCCCCCGTGAGCTGCCATCTTGTGTCTCCAGCGGCCAGTTGTCAGGTGCTCAATCTGGATCCACTTGTCCAGGGCGCCATTATATTTCCAAACATCATTCTGTGTCTCTTTACCTCCTGCAACAACAGGAGCGTTAGAAAAAACTGTTACCTGCTGTACAGACTTTTATCCTAATACATTGGACCACTATTGGACCCCACACTCATCATTCTGATGTAAAACCCCATGACCTAGTCTGAACTTTCACAGTGTACGTGTTGCTGAAAACAATTTCACTTTCATTTGCACTGCAGGGAATCTCCTCCACATATTACAGTCACTAAGCCTTTCTATGAGAAAAAACCTGAATATGTAACTTCTCTCACCAGATATGTAAACTTCATTGCGGAAGGTGATGCACGCAAACTCCACCCATTTCCTGTTTTGGGATTCATCCTCCATCTCTGTGATTGGCATCTTGGCAACCTCCAGCCTGCTGCGCCTGAGAGGGTCCAAACATGTGACGGTGGAAATGAAGCGTTCATCTTTAGTGCAGCCTCCAATGATCAGGAACACCTCTGATAGAAAGTGCTTCACGCGGGGTTTGGTTCGTTCAGAGACCACCTATAAACATGTTAAACATGTACAGAGAACATTAAACTAAAAAACAATGAAATAGAACAGTTATTATTTTTGCAAAATGATTGTTTCAACAAAAAAATATGGAACATTTTAAAGGAGTAGCATAGTAGATAAGTGATGTTTCGAAAAATAGCCTACCAGCATTTTATTAAATATTTTTGGTCTTCTCTGTGTACTGACCTCCCTGCCGGAGAGGTGATAGATGCGAGCCTCTTGCAGCAAAGGAAAAGCCTCACTGCAGCGGCGAATCAGTTCATCTGACTCCACTTTTTCTACAAAGTAAGCAGGCTCCAACAATGGCAGTCGCACATATGAAAGCAGCATGGCCAGTGAAGGATAACGTTCATCCTGGCGGGCTCTCACCCAGTGCATCAGTGCTTCAAAAACACACTCCTCGCACTTCACATCAAGGTCGTCCCTCTGCAGGATCGCCTCCAGCGACTCTGCTGGCAGCTCCAGGAAGTCCTGCTGCTGCACTACCTGGGAGAACTGAGTGGTGATGTAGTCCTGAGCCACGGTCTTCAAGGCCGGCAGGGCATGGTTTTCAGCCAGATTCAGGATCCCAATGCAACTCTCTAGGTGCAAAGACTTGCTCAGAAAGCCAGCACATGCATCCACTACACGCAGGAACTACAAGAGACAAGGCCAGCGGAGGCATGACTGCATCACTTTTAAGATACTAGAATTTCACAAGTCTGCAAAAGTAAAAATGATATGAAAATTGTCTTGAAAACCCATAAAGTGACACGGGCCATAAAACGTTTTCATGACCTAACCCTTAACAAACAGCATTTTCTTTCATGCTCCACATTGTCTTAATGTTTTTTATTTGTATACTCCTTTTTTCTTGTAATCTGATCCTTTTAGCATGTTTACTGTTTACTGTGTTTGTTTTTATCAATAAGCCCATTGTAACTCCATAGAAAAATACTATACAAAGTGTTTATTATTAAATGCATATCCCCAAACTGTACCCTAAATCTTAATCTATACATCGAACCTTTATCATAAACCAAATCCTAACCTAAAATAACCCGCAAGAAGTGAGTATTACCAGAATGCTTTTTTTTATTTTACTGAAAACTGAAATCCCCCCCCCCCCCTTTTTTTTTTGTGTCACAGCTGTGGAGTTAATTTGTGCATGTATGGAAAACTGATCCTGAGTGTAAACAACAGACCAACTTTCACTTCCCTCTTTTGCTAATTTCTCATAATGGGGGACGTTTTAAAAGAACTCTGTCATTATCAGAAAACGAACGTATCAAAGTATTTTCTTTAACTTCTGTTGTAAGTAATTGTCATTTTACCTGAAATTGACTGGCAGCCTCTAGTGTTTTCTGAACATTTGAGTGTGTAAGGAGGGCACTGCTGGTGTAGGTATACTCCAGGAGAGAGTGCATCGTCCCTCTGTCCAACCCTTTCATTTCCACACGCTCCTCGTGACTCTCCTTCAGACCACTGCAAAACATAGCTCTACACAGAAATAATACATGCATTCAGTAAAACCAGCAGTGTCATCACAGTGGAGTTAGACAATACTAGGTTTTATTTTACCTGAAGTACTGACTGGCAGCAGCGAGTATGGCTCTATGACAAGAGAAGTCATGTCCCTGAACACAGAGTATCACATCGGTCAGTTCTCTGTTCACTCGTAGGGTCTCCATCCCTCTCTGCAGCTCCACAGGTAGACCCCCATCTTCCCAACGTAACTCACTTGAGCCTGTCAGGCTATTTCTCTCCGCCTCTTGGCTGGAGACATCTCCAAGAAGCGGCATGGGGCATTCTGTAGTCCTCTCCAGTGAGTCACTCATCATGAGCCCCTCAGAAACTCGGTAGAACAGCACGCAGCTACTTGAGTTGCACCTGCACGAGTAAAAAAAAGGCCCGTGTGGTTTAGCTTGCAACCGTCATGTCGCTTTGAGCTGTGGATTTGTTTTTTCCTGTACTCTTCTTACTTCCTATTCCTGTTCTGTGATGAATGTACGCAACGCTTGTTTCTAGACACTTCCTCTTCTTGTGAATTGTGAGTAAATTTCCCCTAAATTACACAATTTTCCTCAGATACACAGATGAAAGGTCTCCCCAACAGATTGCACTAAATACAGAATATACTGCAAAAACTGCATCTTAACTGCATGGGATGAAAGTGTCATTGCAGTGTTACATTTTAAATAAAAAAATTTAAACGCTGCTGTTGCTGTTTCTATAAATGTGCTATCGACATGAGTTGACCGTTTATTTGTCACACATCACTCCGTCATTCATACATCTAAGTGTGACCCATTATGATCCCCAAACTGGGTGGGGAAAGTCAAAGAGCAGCTTTTACTCTTCTCTCCTCACCACAAAGAGGTTTTCCTGAGCGAGGCTCCTATACGCTCTAATGTTGACCCTTTAAAGTGGTGCCGTGTCTGCTAGTGACCCCATTGCATATGTGTATTAGTTGTTAGCGATACAGTCATATTCTCAGATTGTCCTATTTTAAAAGTTTTTTGACGCCTAAAGAGTTTAAAACAAAGATTAGAGAATAGTGGGACGTTTTGTAGGAGATTTATTTCTCAATTACTTTCTACAACCATATATAATTAATTACATACATTTTAAATATTGCTATGGAAGTAGTAGTTTAAAAAGTAGGAACATATAACCATCTTTTTGTATCACTTATTTAGTAATAGTATATGGTTATTGTTCTATTTTAATTTTATATGATATATGATGGTATTATTTTCCATCGCCATCTTTATTGGAAATGATTTTATTATAGGTTATAATTACAATAGGCCACCTGCCCAGCGAGCTGCATCGAGGTGGCTGGTTTGCAGACAGGGGGGGAGCTGGATATCTGTCTCCCCCACAGATGACTATAAACAGTCTTTGTCGGAACTGGAAAAGACTGTGTGTTTATTGCATGCAGATCTATTATATCATATATTGTATATGTCTATAATACAAGGTAATATCCTTTAATGTAGAATCATGTATATTGTATTTATTATGTAAGGGATAATGTGCAGCGGGCTACTTCGCGTAAGGATCCTGTTCACCCTGTCGGGGTTCATTTCTCAATTTGACACAACATGTTGATAAAAATTGTTTCATGGATTTATTAATGATTGCATTGCTTCCACTAAGAAAAAATAGTGTGTTAGCTTCTACTGCGTAGCAACGGTTGGAACGGCGATAGCAACGTCACTCTGTAGCCTTCTTAAGATTAGCAATTCATATTATGTCAAACTTTGAGAACTGTCGACATATCCCAGCTAATTGCCGTGTAACTGGCAGTCGAGATGACTAGGAAAGAAAGTTCTTCCCTAAATATTTTAACAGATGCATAAAATGAGCACAGCACTGACTGAGGATTTCTGCCCCATAACTGTTAAAGTCTCTTCACATTTTTTGTTTCCATTAACCAGTCTTAAATCCCTGCCATAACCTATAGCGTGTTCCCTTTAGTGTTTACTTCATGACTGTCTGCTTCACTTCAACCAGCTCTTAGTGTCTTTTAACCTCTCTTGCTTTTTCTGCGTTGTTTTCTTGTTCTCTTTTTTTTATAAATAGTTCACACATTATGGGTGGTGATTGGGGCGGTGATGGCCTAGTGGTATAGTGGTACGGCTTCCAAATACAGTTCAACACCTGGGCTGCCACCATTGTGCCCCTGAGCAAGGTACTTAACCCTGAGTTGCTCCAGGGGAATGTCCCTCTAGTTCAGGGGTTCTCAACGGGGGCGACAGCGCCCCCCCCTAGGGGGCGTTCAGAGAACGTCGGGGACTATTTTTCCTGGCCAAAGTCAGGGTCCTTGTACACAACACGAGCGGAACGTGTCATCACGTGGTCACGTCATGTCAAAAGTTTCAATATTAGACTGTCATTGACATCAGTGAACACATCATGGCGAGTGTAACAAAGAGAAAGGTGGATGCGGAATGTTCCAGGAGAAATGGACGAACGATTATTTCTTTGTGGAAGTAAAAGGCCAGTGTTTGTGTGGACGCGCTTGCGGTCATGAAAAAGGCTCTCGAGCTGCGTTACAGCTTGAAACTGCACGAGCTCAAAGGACGAGTCGAGTGCGTTAGAATAAAGTTAACATTGTGTGTTTTAAGACTTTTATTTTTATTTTGCTGAGCGATAAAGTGCTGCTTGAAAAACAAAAACAAGCGCCGTCCCCCTCGAAAGCATTAATGTTATTCCAAAGATACACCATAAATAAAACTAATCTGAATTAATGTTAGAATACTACGCTCTGGTCGGGACTTGGACCAGCAGCGGACGAGCTGCACTCTGGCTGCTCGTAGTAGCAGAGCTAATATCAGTAGAGCTAACACCTGCAGAGCTAACACCACCAGAGCTAACACCAGCAGAGCTAACGTTATAGCAGAGCTAACACCACCAGAGTTAACACCTGCAGAGCTAACACCACCAGAGCTAACACCTGCAGAGCTAACACCAGCAGAGCTAACGTTATAGCAGAGCTAACATCAGTAGAGCTAACATCAGCAGAGCTAACATCTGCATCACTGCTGCTGATTCAGGCTGTGTGTTTAAAAAACGCGAATATTTTCGCCTGAGTTTCTGAACATTGGTGTCGACGTCGCTCCATTTATAATTAATGTGTTGAATGTTTTACTTTTTTGCACTTTGTAGTTCTCTCCTCTCCTTTCCTCTCTCGTTTGTTCGCGAAACGGAGAGAATGTGAATGCGCAAAGCAACGCAGTAAACACGGAAACGTGCACATAATTTAGATAAATAACATAAGCGTTTGGTTTATTTAATAAAAGAGCACATTTGGCGCTATATATTTATATAAAATAAAACACGGGGTCCCGTTGGAGGGGGTGGGGGGCAGCGCCTCAGACTTGTTTCTTTGTGCTCGTTTATTGTTGGATCACGTAACAGTGCAAATTGTTTCACATTTCTTCTGAGGCTGCTGTGTTTAACACCGGTTACAGTTTGAATGTCTGACCCTGTCTCTGATTGGCTGCAGTCTGTGACACAGATTAAAGTTTGAATGTTCTTAACGTTGCATTTGTTTAACACTCCTGAATAAAATGTCTTTGTTTGCTCCCTGGGTACATGGTGTATCAGGGCAATTTAAAGTAAAAACAACAAAACATTTGTTTAATAATATGATATTTATTATTATTTTGAAATTTTATTATGTAACTTCAATCTCAGAGAATTTGAGTTTTTATAATAACATAATATAGCAGCCTAATAATAAAAATAATATTATAAGAATTTAAATACTAAATTAATATAATCAATATGTAATATAAATTATAAATACAAAGAATAATAATTAGAATAATAATCAACATTAGAATGCAGGGGAGACAAACAGGAAGCCTACATTTAATTTGATGGGGGGGTGGTAAGGGACCTGGATAATGGATAGGGGGGGCGCTGGCCCAAAAAAAGTTGAAAACCACTGCTCAAGTTAATTCACTGTAAGTCGCTCTGGATACGAGTGTCTGCTAAAAGACCAGACCTGTAATGTAATGGCTGCCATACTGGATTTCTAAATGACTTCTGCACAAATATTTTTACAATGAAATGCACTGGTATTATAGGTAGTTAGCTTATATAATGTATATTTTGTATAGGCCTATATATTTTTAATGCCTATAATATCCTACTTTTTATTTCTTTCTTTTTTCAAATAGTTCTGTATCTGTCTTCAATACCTCTCAGCCTTTATATGTGCTGCTGCCTACATCAAATGTGCCATTATTTATTTACACAATCAAAGCAATAGCTCAGGCTAGATGCTGAAATGTGAATTTGACAGACAGCTCTGCAGCAGAAATGTATGCTCTCATCTTCTCCACTAAGTGGCACTATTGCCTCATTGGTCTACCAGTTCAAACACAATCTGAACGAGTTCATGTTTAAATGTTTGCCGAAATTCATCAAACTTGAACCCAGGCTGTTTCCTAGCAACGCTGTTTCCTGCCACTAGGTTGATGTATGATCGGATTATTATAATGTTAATTACGTAAATGATTAATCGAATTATTGAAAACCGGAAGTCATTTTATTCTGAAATAAATGTCGATAAAATGGTTATTGTAGCTCCTTGTAAGTGCAAAAACTTCAAAACATGGATGTTTGAAGAGGCGGATAAAGTGCATCACCTGCCTGGAGCAGAGAGCGTCACAATATTTCACTTTATTTCAGGTATGGCTGAGGTAAAATGAGCGCTCACCGTGCTTTGTCTCAGTCTGTTAAAGCTGTATTTTTTTGTGCATTTATTACTACATTTGATGATGGTGTCAAACCATGTGATGTAGCCTACATGAGCCCCAACGAGGACAGCATTCCGATGTGTGTCTGACCCAAATCAAATAGTGTAGATCAAGGACGGAACAACGTGGGTCCGTCTTTTTCTTTTTTTTTCTTTTTTTTCAACACATCACATGCAGTTGAATGAGAGTGGGATAGTGAATAAGTAGGCTATAAATGGCAATGATAATAGTTTTGCAATTACATTGTACAACGCAATTGTGTGCAGAAACTGTTTCAGACTTCCTCTTAGTATGCCTACAGGAAGCATTAACCACTTTTAATGTGCATTAAGCGCTGTAAGAGCACAGTCACACTCGTATTGTCACGCAGAGAGACTGACTGGGGGCTTGGTAAGGTGTGAACACTGTACCTTCTGGAGTAGATTCAGGATGAAGAGTTCCCTGCAATCTTGTTCGAGGGCCAATTATCTGCTCTTTTCTTTGGGACTACTTCTGCAATGCGGTAAGTAGCACATTGAATTCCTGCTGTTGGGTTGTAGTCAGGTGAGTTAAAATATGGTAGAATATGAATAGCCTACTACCTTTTTGTTTTAAAAAAAGGTAGTCATTTTAAAGTAAGGAGTTAGGAAGTGGAGCCATTCAATTTGGCGTTGAGTGTATTTGAAATGAAACATAGTTATTAGGCTACATCTTTCTTTTGAATCTAAAATACTCACTATGTTTTTGGTTACTTATTTTTATAATTTCATAAAATTGCTTTTATTAATAATTCATGATTTATAATTAGCCTATGGCATTATGTATTTCTTTCCAAATAACAATTTAATTGGTATAGGCAAACATGTCAAATTTTCATGAATTAAATAATTCCTTTCTTTTGGATGAATTTTTTTTTTCTTCCACTAATTGCAGGCATTGTCGATACTTGTAATTAATGCATATTTGACACTACATACTGTAAAGAGTTTATATTTCTTTACACTTCCATGCAATACTAGATAGATAGATAGACAGACAGATAGACAGACAGACAGACAGACAGACAGACAGACAGACAGACACTTTATTAATCCCGAGGGAAATTAAGGCATCCAGTAGCTTAAAAGACATGACATACAACATTACCCATCTTACCCAAAAAATTAAGTGATAAGACTGTTATAAATACACTAAAACTGTTATAAATAAGTGAAAGTAAAGCCTGTTATGGTTTGAATTGAATTGTATCTGAATCTGAAACTGAATCCCCCGGCCATCACCAAGAGGTGTTGTACAGTCTTATGGCCAGAGGGACAAAAAAGTTCTTGAGGCTGTCTGTGGAGCAGGACAGGGACAGTGGTGAATGTGCTGTGCAGAGGGTGGTGGGCGTTGTCCAGGATGGATAACAGTTTGTCTGCTAGTAATGAGTTAAATGAGGTTGTGATGGTGGCAGTAAGGGGGGCAAACATTGCCACTGTATGTGAATGATAGAAATGAGTTGGGTAACAGCAATTCTTGCCCAGTATGTTCCGTACATTATAACATATGAACGATAACTATATGAGGATGATATTTGCCTTTTAAGGTGTTATTAATCTATTTGCGGGAGGGTCATACTCATTTAGATGTGAAAGGTAGAAATGTAATGTTACGTTTGCCCTTTATGTCTTTACTGATCGATGTGTGAACAGCAGCTATATGTTCAGTAATACTTGTCCTGGTTGTTACTATCATCATGATGTAGGAGTGAGAATTATACTTAACATGTGATGGTGATATGATAGGTAATGCCAATGCCAATGCTTTCATTATTTTTATTTTTTAGTTGTTTTATTATTCATATTGTTTTCTTTTAAGAAGTTCTGTGTGATGTTGCCTCTTTTGAAAAGCAATAAAAAGTGAATTACAAAAGGTTAGACGCTGGAGTGTTGCACCCTTGTAAAACATGACTGACACTGTAAGTTGCAGTAACTGACTTCAACATCTGTGTTTTGTCTATGCGTCACACAGGAGAGGCCAGAGTGCACACTGAAGCACAGGCTGGGCCTCTGTATCGTATGGTAGGCTCTCCGCTCTCCATCTCCTGCAATGTGAGTGGCTTCGCCATTGAAAGCATTAAAAAAGAAATTGAATTCCGTGTTAAGAAGCCTGCACAGCCAACATTTGAGATCAACATCATCAGCACTAAAGACCAAAGGTTCGGCTATTCTGTGTATGCAGACCGTGTGAAGAACAAGGAAATTACTCTGACACATGTGACTCCAAACTCAGTCTTCTTTGAGATGCAAAGCCTGGAGAAAGGTGATGAAGGAGAATATGAATGTTCTGTAATCAACCCAGAGCGTAATTATGTAGGAACCTATAACGCTAAGACAACAGTGAAAGGTAATTATTTCCACTTTCAAGACTTACTTAATGTAACTGCATCGCTGTATTATAAGATGGCAATAATGTAAGACTTTCATGTCTTTGTCTCTGTTTCTGATGTGGTGCCATAGTGATTGACAACTCCCTCAGTGTTTCATCATCTGCCTCCTCCACCTCACTGAGCTATAATGAGGGTGATGCTCTCACTTTAACATGCCAGGCCTCCTGCAACACCGTCCAACACACCCATCTGTCTCTTGCCTGGTATCTCCGTAAAGATGACGAGGACAACGCTCAGCCTATCATTTCTCTGGATAGAGATTTCACACTGAGCCCAGGCCCGGGGTTTGAAGGGCGTTATCAAGCTGGACTCATAAGGTTAGATAAAATGGGAGAGGCCACGTACAAGCTAAACATGGCTCAGCTGGAGCTGTCAGATCAAGGCAGAATCTACTGTCAGGCTCAGGAGTGGATCCAAGATCCTGACCGCTCCTGGTACACTATCACGCAGAAGAATACAGAGGAAACTACCCTGTATGTCACAGCCAGAGGTTAGAAGCACCAATCATTTAATTGATTTAATCTTAACAGCACATCTTGATTTGACTTGTCACATTCTCTGTTGCTCTTCATCTAAGCAGTCAATGTGGCGTTTGACAGGATGTGTGTATCTGTGATTGTCTCACTGTGCTTATTTTTTTCTTCGAATAGAAGTGTTGCCAGACACGTCGTCTCTGGTGGTGAGAATTTCCGCACAGTCTGCAACTCTGCAGGAGGGGCAAGAGTTGTCACTATCCTGCAACGTAGACACGCAGAACCTGGGGGAAAGGTTCTTCTCTGTAGCCTGGCTCAAGGGAAGTGTTGAGTTGCTCCGCATTGGCCCTACAGGCATTCAGTCTGTGGGGCCAGAGTACAGTGGGAGAGTGAAAGAAGGAGAGCTCAGGGCAGCCCGTATAGGGAACAGAGTTTACCGTCTCATATTGCAGCCCGTCAGAACCGAGGATCAAGGAGAGTATATCTGTAGAGCATGGCTTGAGGACAGAGGTCTGGATGGTGCCTTTACACAGGGAGCAGCGCAGGACTCCAGCTCCCAGCTGATCAGCATCTCAGCCACAGGTCAGTCAGCAAGTGAGCCCTGACTGAGACACACACACACACACACACACACATATTTATTCAGGGTTTCATTTTATTACTTGCATGATTAATCCTGGATTTTAAGTTTTATCTTCTTCATTTTGTCTTTTGTAATGGAGGCTTGGAACATTTTTGAAGATATATTGCTATTAATAGGATAATTAATTATATTTTTTAGTTACTATGTTTTCTTGCTTCTCAAACACACTAATCTGTCATTTACCTTGTCACAGAAAGTGGGCTCTCAGTCGAAATGCAAAACACTGTGGGTGTCAACGAAGGTTACGGGCTGAAGCTCACCTGTAAAGTGCATGGGGTCAACGGTCAGCTCTCCGTCACCTGGCAACGCAAATCAGAATCCTCATCAACGGCCATGTTCACCAATGTCATCAGTCTAAGTCAGGAGGGTGTTGTGGAGAAAGCGAGTGAGTTCATGAGTCGCGAAGTAAAGGCAACGCGTCCAGCGACTAATACCTTCACCCTGGAGCTCGAGGAGGTCGCACCTTCTGATTCAGGAGACTACCAGTGTGCTGTGTCTGAATGGAAAGTCAACAGAAAGACCAACAGCCAGTCACAGACTGCTACTGTGACAGTGGCTCCTACATGTAAGATGTGACTCCATCTGCATATTGACACAGCAGGTTCCTCTTATCACATATATGGTCTGATTACTCACTAAAAAACATCAGCAGTGATTTTTAACATATCAGAAACTGCTATTGGAAAACACTTGCCAAAATATTGGCCAAGCTAAGGATGTCGCTCAGTCTGTACATCCTTGTACTGCCATGAAATTTAGGATGGATATTGATGTTTCGCAGAAGAGTTCTCCTAATGTTTTGATGACCCCTCTAATCTTTCTTGCAGTATTACCATCAGGCAAACATTTCCATTGCATGCAAGAAATATCAGATCTAATTGGAAGAAACTTACTGAGCACATTCATGCTCCACAGAACACTTTCGCTTTTAGCACTGCATGGTCTCCCCTGTTGTGCCACCTCAGGTCAACATTTTAATTTTGCACACAACACATTGCCATGACACAATAGTTTGGGATTTTAATAAGAAAAACAAGTACGAGTAACAATCTTAGAAAAAACAAAATCTTCAGGATGTTTTTTGTTCTGTCCAACACGTTTGTGCTGTAGGATATAACAGAGTTCACTTCCAGGGCTCTAGTTTTGTCAACATGCATTTGCTGAGTATAAGCTTTAGAGTGCCTCGCTGCATATACTGTATTTGCATATAATATAGATTTTATTGTTGTGTGATATTGAGAAATGTTGTGGGAATAAGAGTAACTGTAAGAAGACAGACAGTACATTGTAAATGTCATTTACTCACGTCTCTCTTTTACTTTGAACACTCATGATTGCATGATGACTTTATGATCACCAACTTGTGTTTTCTTCTTCTCCACTGGATTTGTGTCACAGATTCGTTTGTGACAGTGAATCTGATAAGTCGCAACACCATAGTGACTGTGGGAGAAAATGTAGAGTTGATGTGCCGGGTCAAAGGTCCACGTGTACCAATAACACTGACTTGGAGCCTGCAGCGTGATAGCTCAACCATAGACAATATCCTGACACTGTACTCTAATGGTGCCATCAGCTGGTCTGGAGACCAGCACCGCTACCAGCTGAAAGTAGTGAACACACAGAATGAAGTCATTCACTATCTGCTTATCAACGGTGCGAGCCACAGGGAGGCGGGAAGCTACGAGTGTAGGGTGTCTGTCTTCCTGGAGAATGTATACAAAGGGCTGCCTCCATCCAACCCGCTAGCTGTTCGGGTGCAGAACCCAGGTACTGCTGAGGTTTATTAAGGCAATATGGACCTTTTTTGGATGAAAGCTGCATCGTGCATTCCATTTCTCTAACCACATGTGACTTACATTTTTCTCCCTCTCCTAGAGAGCAAGCTTGATCTGACCCCCACCCCTGCCTTGACAAGAAATGTCAACAGTGACATAGAAATAAAATGCTCAGTTATCTCAAAACCCTCTACTTCCTCTCACTATGCTGTCACCTGGCTCCTCCAGCAACAGGCAGAAAATTTGACCATTGTGAGCTCTGATCGGGATGCCCTAGTGACATTCGGACCCCAGGTACAGCTGAGCCAAAGACAGCGAATCAGCGTGAAGCGCACTGAGGGCCCCAGTTTTGAGTTGACTATTCGGCAAGCTCGGATCTCAGACAATGGCTCATACGTGTGTGAGGTGGTGGAGTGGCTACAAGATCCTCATGGTGACTGGTATCACCTCGCACTAGTGTCCAAAACCACAGATCTAACAGTTATTGAGCCTGGTAAGTTTGTGTTAATCAGCTCACTGTACAACATAAAGCCCAAACAATGTTAAAAGGCCCTGAATACCCATTCTCTCAACAAGCTTCTTGCTATGAGCAATGAGGCCCTACAGGAACACACTATGTTCTGCCAATGTTAAAACTGTTTATCTTATTTACTTATATATTTAAAAACTTTCTTTTTAGGGACAAAAATCATTTGTAAATTAAGTTCTCAATAGACTAAGTTTTCTTTCTTCTTTTTTCGTTTTTCTGCTCACTTTCATTCTCCAGCCAATGACCTTAGTTTAGACAAGAACGAGCAGCCGTTGACTGCCAGGGAGGGAGACGAGGTGGAGCTCAATTGTATCATCTCAGGTGCGTCCGGTCCTTCTTTTTTCTACAAAGTCACTTGGCTTTACACTGGACACGGTTCTTCTATCCGAAATGCCCTGGTGGAGCTTGATCACACGGGCCTGCTAAGTTACCCAGAAAACCAGGAGCTCAGAGGCCTGCAGGGGCGGCTTCATCTCACCAGACCCACTCAGAGCAGCGTCTATCTGGGAATTCAGAGGGCCCATGAGGGTGATAATGGGACCTACCAGTGCCAGGTGGAGCAATATCAGCTGGATAATGAAGGTCACTGGCAGCAAAAGGCTTCTGGTAGAGCTGGCCCCATCACACTGACTGTACACGTTGCCGGTATGATCTCATATTATTAATCACTGTGTAGACAGCTTTTAAAATGTCGCTGTTTGTTTGCATGGGTTGTTAAAAGGAATAGTTTGGAAATACCCTTTTTGGCCATGGTGAGAAGAAAGGGTCATATTTGCAAAAATGTTGAACTATTACCTTAAAACTTGCAGTCAATATTCCATTCCAAAATCATATGATGGTGAGTTTGTTTGTCTGCGTGCGTGCATGCATTCTGCTGTACAAACCGCACATGTGCTGTTCTGTTTCTGAGAAAAATAACCACTTCTCCAATGCTGCCGTCATGTTTTGCTCAGTGGTGTTGGTGGTTTTATGTCTCTGCTCTCTACTTAGTATTACAGATTCATTTGGTTGTGTTTGCTGTTTCTGCCCTTTCCCTGACTTCTCCCCTGTTTGTCCGTGTACCTAGGAATTACATTTTAAGAGCCATTGATTTGGTTGCCTGGTGAAACTAAAGTTGACTAAAATGTGAACTATAAATGTGTCATGTTTCACAGAAAAAAACCTGTTCATTGTGAAGGAAGAAGTGGAGTTGAATATGAGCAGAACCCAGGATTTCACAATTCCCTGTCATATCACCAAACAATCCAGCAGTGAATCTCAGCTCCAGGTGACGTGGTTTTGGCAGAAGGAGTCAGAAACTAAACAACGCCCTATATTCACAGCTTACCGCAACTCCACCCTACAAGATAGATTTGGGAAGGGTGATAAGCTAAGATTTCACCACCCTTTGCCCAACCAATTCAGCCTCACAGTCTTAAAGACAAGTCCTGAAGAGAGTGGCCTGTATTTCTGTGAGGTGGAAGAGTGGCTCCTATCTCTTTCTCATGGGTGGAGGAAGGTTGCAGTGGAAAAGTCAGGATATTTGACTGTTAATGTCGATGCAGAAGGTAAGAAAAATGTTAATGTGAGTAACAGTATCACTCAGCAAATACCAGTGCTTGAATATCCTGCATTATTTGGATGCAAGTAAAGTGTTTCTTTGCCTTTTTCTTTGCAGGAGATGTTGGAGCCGTCTCTAAGCCAGAATGCAAGTCGTATATCTGGATGGGGATCCTCATAGCTACTGTCATCTGCTCACTGTTGGTCATATTGCTACTGGTGCTGAAGATATGCCGGAGCAAGGTCTCAGGAGAAAATAAGTCGGGCCAAACTCTGTGGGCTGAGCAATACCCTCTGAACACCAAACCTAGTGCAGAAAACTGAACCTCATAGACCAGAGGAGAAGAGAGAAAAAAAATGCACAGATATGTTTTATAAGTCAAAAAAATTGCACTGTACTTGCAGTATTTTTTATATTTTTTTATTCCAAGTTCAATAATTCTTGTTTAAATAAATCTGTTGATAATGTTCCATAAAAAAAGTAGTTTAAATGTTTTACTCTCTGTGCAGCTGGGAATAATTTTGCCTTTATGAATTAATGAAATGTATTCATCATGATTAAGTAGGCACTTTTCATTTTGCAGCTAAGACTTCTTTGCATAATCACCAGCTTCTTACTGCCTGTAATGGACAGTTGAGCTAGACAGGATATCAACTTTGTGGCTTTACACCTACAAAGCAACATACTGTGAATGACAGATTCCTTTTTATGTATCACCATACCAGGCAGCTTGATACTATGTCTTTTATAGGAAGAAGTCAAAGCATAGCATGTCTAAGGGAGCAGCTAAGTACGCAAAATGTGTGTAAGATTTGAAATGTTACTCTGTAAGCAACACCGTGATGACTCAATCAAGACATCTGTGGTTCTGCAAGAGCACAGGATGCCTCTGTGGTCTGCAAATCTGCTGAGAAGTGAGTGTGTCAGACAGACAGAAGTCATGGTAAGAGGTTACATTCGTACAATGGAAGTAGAAATCTGCCAATGCAATGCACAGTTCCACATATAGATGAGACGTGAAAGTTGTGTGTGTTTTAAAGAGTCTGCCCTTACTGAATGTGTGTTTGTGCATGTACAGTTCGTACAAAAACTATTGAGCTAAAACATTTTTCGTTGTTTTGGCTGTACTCAATCACATTAGATTTTTAAATGAAACATTTAATATGAGATTAAAAGTCTGACTTTCAAGAGTGTGTCTGGGGTTTTCACATCCATAATGGTTGAGCAATGTAGGAATTGTCACTTTACTTATACATGGTCACACAATGTAGGACCATGCAGCAGATCAAACAGCCTAAATGCACCGCCAGAGCATCTTGAGGAATGTTCTTGATTTTACTATTTAAATAACGTAAAATCAACACTCTTTTAATTTTTGATGACCAGACCAAAGATAAAACCCATCTAAATAAGCAAGGTCTGATGTCTGAGTTCTAGAATCACTTAGTTATTGGTTTAGTTACCCATTTTTGTAGTCCCTTAAAATCGGGGGACAATGCATTAAAAGGGCTACAGTTCCTACATGGTTTGTCTGATGTAGGTGTACGCTAAAGTAAAGATTAAAGTCGACACTTTACCTGAAAAAATATCTCACTGTCCAACTACTCACATGCTGGATTGTACTTGTAAATGTTTGAACATGAATGCATGTCAGGTTCTGAATCCTTGCCATAATGCAGTTGCTGCATTTTAACAGATGTCAACAACTCAACAAAATGGGATGCTGGAGAGTAATCAAATCAAAACTAAAGGAGAGGAAAGTTGTCTCTCTCTCTGTCTCTCCCTCTCCCTTTTTCCCTGCATCAGCCCTATCAATGTTTAACACCCCATCTGTGTAAGAGGCAAGAATAGAATCCATTCCTTGCTTTCACTTTTGGAGAAACAGGCAGAAATGACCAGATTACTCCTATACACTCTTGTCCGATTAGTGCAGTTATGTACATTTTAAGGTAAAACTAAGAGTAGTTTTCTGAAAGATGTGAAAGACTAAAAGCACAGAAGGACCTTTAAGGCAGGCTGTAGTCGTCTCAGCCCCAGAGAGATGAAGTAGCAGTGTCTTAAGTCTGAAATTATACCAGCCCTTCACAGTCTGGTGGACTGCTCCTTCTTACAGCCTCCCTCTTAACTTTACTGTAATTCCACTGCCTTGTGTTTCCATGGCAATGCCTGTCAGAGGAAACAAAGAGCCACTGAATTTGAGAGGCAAATCAATGCTTGTGTTTATGCAGCAAAGAGTACATTTAACAGGGACAAACTTCAATGCACAATGGCAGCCCTGATAGAACTCCCTCGTTTTAGTAAAGACTGAATTTAAACATATTAAAGTCATCAGTTCTTGTTTTGACATTGAATGCAATGCATGAAGCGCAATGCAGAATTAACAATCCTTCTCTTTCCAAATATCTGAAACTCATAGGTGTTAGAAGATTTTGGTTCCCAGTTTGCCAGCATGTAGCTGGACGCTTGAGCCGGTTATCTCTTTTGCTATGATCTCATTCCAGATCGGATTTGGCATCAGCTCAATGCTTTGTCCTTCATGTGCCATGAATGGACTAGATTTTTGAAAACCATATAGCAATTATTCCATAACATCTTGAACTACAGGAGCCAATGTGGATGTTGTAAATTCACTTATAACAGTTGTGTACCAACTTCTCCAGGGATTACTGCACCACTGACTTATAAAACAACTGCTAGAAAAGTATACCAGGTGGACTGCAATATTACAGAAGTATCTGGAGTTAAAGAAACTGCTTTCTCTGTCTGAAAGCGAAAGCAACTTCAATTTGTATTTGTGTTGTCATCACAGGTGCATTTCGGTATCTCGATGCCAGCACCCTGGCAGTAAGCATGCTGTCCATCTGGTTTATGGACACACCTAAATGGCACGATGTCTCCATTAATGTTATTGGTTTCACATGTGCATTGGTGATCCTCCTAATCGTTCCTCTAATGCCACCGTGTAGTGTGAAGACCTTGTGGTTTTTTTTAAGTAAAGTGCCTGGACCACTATTGGATGAATTGTCATGACAATTGGTCCAGACATTCATGATGCACAGGGGATGAATGAAAATAACTTTTATGATCACTCGACTAGCTGGTCAAATGTTCCCTTTATGGAGTGAAATATCTCAACATTTACTTTCCATTCCACCAACTTTTATGACTATTGAATGGTTTGCCATGAACTTTAGAACCGACATTCATGTTGCAATAACTTTGGTAATCCCTTGACGGTTAATCTAGTAGGCTACTATCATCGGGTCAAGAAAAGATGTTAACATGCTAGCACACTAAACTAAGATAGTTAACCTGGTAAACATTATATCTGTTTAAACATCAGCATGTTAGCAGCTGACTTTCGACTCTTTGAAATCGTTCTATTGTGGTCTGCTATGAACCCTGCCTTTGTTGTCTGAAGCAATAACTCTCTTTGGCTCTGTACATGTAAGTGGTGTATGTGTGCATTTACCAGTGCCCTGTCAAAGGTATTTCACACACACACACACACACACACACACACACACACACACACACACACACACACACACACACACACACACACACACACACACACACACACACAAACCAAAACAGTTAACAGCTAGCTGGCCTCCCATCCTGAAGAGGATAATGTGTCCTGGCAGAGTTAGGGTTGACACGAGGGGAGAGACACACTCAAACTACCATATGCTCGGAATTACGTAACGTCTCTCTTGAAATCTAAAAGTCCTCTCTGGAGCACTTTTTGCCTCCTCTCACCTCAGCTCACATAATCTCTTTGGTTATACCTTCAACTCCTCTCTAGTCTCTCGTGACCCTGTCTTGCCTTTGATATTCCCCTTTCTCACAAGGAGAGGACACAGTCCTGACAGAAGTGCCTTCTGTTCCTCGTCTGAACCAAAAGCTACATGGTTTTACTCTCTCTCACTTGTCTCTCCACATCAGTCTTATAATCCACCAGCACTAGAGGGAGCTATTGTTATCCAAAAGGGCAGAGACAAGTATTAGTCAATAGGTCAACATAGAAAAGGGTGAGTCAGACTACTTGTCATCTTAGCACCCAGTCTGAGAATCTGAGACTTTGAAGCTGTGTATTTTCTCTGTGTGTTTGTCTCTATGTATGAGAGAATAGAGGACAAAAATGCCTACACAGCTGGACATGCATGTGGAGAGGCTGGGAGTCAGCTTAATGTCTCAGAGGATGTGAAGATGAGAGGGCGACACCCCATACTACACATTGTCACCCAGAATATTGCAGCATTTGAGAAAAGTCGAAGCAAACTTAGCATGACGAGTGACAGCCACGGACTCTTGACGCAAACGCAAAGAGAGAATTACCTAATTTATCCGAGCCCACTCCAACACAAAAATATATAGACACACAAACTGTACACAACTCTCTAAGCTGTCTGCCTTTTCTTGTTGAAGCCTGATTGTTATCCCCTGAGACAGCGTTGGCTGGTAGAAGGAGCCGGAGAGTCCAAAATAAAAACAGCTTAAATGGTGCAATATGAAGTAATAGCCTGTTCTGCGCCCTGTCAAGGGAACACTCAACAAACTCAGAGCTCCCATTTTTTTCTTTCACAGCTGTACTCTCACATAGTAGAACTGCACAGATGAAAACCCAAAAGCTGCCTTATCTGTGTGCCTCCTGATATGATAATACAATGTAAAGATATATATGTATGTGTCTTTCATGTTTGTATGCTACGTGTGCTGTCGCTGCTAGCTTTAGTCGTATTTGCAGTGTGCTGTGTGTCTCCTCTGACGAATGATTGACAAAAAACGGAAAGGATGATAACAAGTTCACATGTCAAAATGAAATCAATCCTGCTTTTTAGTTGGTTTTTGTTTTTTTAGATAATATTGCGCCGGTAGGCACATGAATAAAGCAATGAATCTTAACTAACTCTTGATCGAGCGTATTTTCCCTTTGTCATTCAGTCTCCCCTATTCTCCACAGACCACTCCATTTAACAAGACACCAAAAGACATTTCCATCCCACTGACAAACAAGAAATATATTTTTCGTTTGGGGATTAAATTCAACATACTTTCTAGAGCTGATAAAATGATAAAACAAACACAATGGTGATGCTTCTTTACAGGACTGCAGGGGCTTTTACTGTGAGACTGTTGCTTTCCTGTGGTGTGAGCCTTGCAGCTACTGCTGGTCGTTATCACAACTCTCATCATTCATACTAGAACCATTCAGAAATCCTCTTTAATAAATCATTGGGCATTTACATCAAAGAGATAGTGACAACAACAGGTGCCCGATGTGAATAACTGATGACATATACAACTAACACAGTGGGAGTTGCCATGGATCTATTTGGCTTTGCAGATGACATGCTGGCAAAGAGCAACCGGATTCAAGCATCACCAAGGAGACAGAAGTAGCATGTTTTCTGAGATGTCAGACTTTTTTTTAATTAAGTACTGTGAGTTCTGACTGAAGTTGTTGATGGGAACTTTCCTGGGTGAGAAAAAGGGAAAACAAGAGTTAAGCTGGTCGAACGCTGTGTGTGTGAGTGTGTGTGTTTGTATGTGTGTGTACAATTTGACATTATCTGATTTTGTTACAGACAAAGCTGCTTTAATGAAGAGGCCTCTTAGCTGAGGGATGAGAGTGGAGGAAAATGTCAGCTGCTTCCAAAACATTCTTTTACCGGTATTTTAGAGGTCAACAAATATAGCTCTGCAGCTATCAGAGAACTCTATCAGCAGAAGCCACACAAGTTACTAATCAGCCAATATATCAGCCCCCGGCACTGAAGGCTTTCCTCATACCCAGAGCCTATCAGGGTCTCGCATCCAAAATGTTTTCCTGAATGGTAGAGAGGGAAGAAATGTCATGGTCAGTTTAACTTGAGCCACACTACACCTCGTTGTTACACAATTTTGCGAGAGAAATGCGACCAAGAGAGAGATCGCTGCCACAGTTAGCTACTTGGAAAATCTGGCTTTGCATATTTTTGTACACTTAATTTGCAGCTTGTCTGCCTGATGTTGCTTTAATCTAATTATCTTCTATACCACTCATGTTACGTCTTTACTACCTTATTGTTACCAGTCATGTGTTCATCTTTATTTTGCCTTCTTTTTTCATAAAGAACTTTTATTTTATTTAGCCATTTATGGTCATTTTCTTCCATTATATACTACTATACTATACACTGTGAAACTGACGTGTTCATATTCCAATACTTTTCAAATGGTCTATCTATGGTAACACAATAATCACAATGCGAGCAACCTGGAATCAAAACAAGTAAAAGCTTTCAGTTGCCTATAAGCTACTCTATTTCTGTATTTGCGGATTACTGTATTTGCCTGTGTACTAAAGTAAAGCAGGCAAATACAATAAGAAAAACTAAGATGAAGTGCTGCTCAAATCAGGCATATCCGTCAAGTAAACACAGCCAATCTGATTGTATTTGATTTTTTCTTTAGTTTAGTTCTGCACATTTGACTAACTATGCATTGCCACCATGGATACCGACGTCCCTACTGGAGTGAGATAATCATGTGTTCACAGACATAAGTGTTTCTGTTCTCTGCATTGGCATGTGTGCATCTGACAATTCTTCTGCACTGTCTGAGCAATATCTTCACGCCATAATGCCATTTTGACAGCTGTCTCGTCTGTGACTAAGATAGCTATTCTAGTGAGCTGATGTCTTCATTAGCAGTGGTTTGGATGCAGTCAGCCTTCCCCCCCCCCTCAGTCACCAGCAACAACGCTCTGCTGCGCCCATCAGCTCCCATCAGCTTTTCTCTGCGTGTGAGACGCTCCCCCAACTGCTGTCGCACTAACTCATGTTGCTAATTAGCTGACAAACACTGTACAGTTCAACCAAGGGCCTGGCTCATTTACAGCACTCATGTTTGTATACATCTGCAAGTCCACACACACACACACACACACGCACACACACACACACACACACACACACACACACACACACACACACACACACACACACACACACACACACACCCACACACACACACACACACGCACACACACACACCCACATACACACACACACACGCACTTTCTTCATGACACATATGCACAGTTGAATTCATGTTTTACTTACTAAGCACATATTAAGTCAATACATGCTTTTACATTTTAAAATCTACAATTCTAATTAGAAATAATGTAGTGTATATATATATATATATATATATATATATATATATATATATATATATATATATACACTACATTATTTCTAATTATATAAATATGCAGTATATATAGACTGATGCTTATCATAGTGAAAATAAAATAGAGATATAATTACCATCTTTCTTTCAGATCCCTGTGGCTACCATGGAAACCATCCCCTTCAGAGTATTACCAGTAAAAAATAAATAATTGTGAATGAACCAGTTATGACTGACAATTATCTCTGTTGTATCTAACGCATGATCCTTATTAACGCATTTTCTGTGACACTTGGTATCTGTTCCATCATGGCCCACAGTAAGTACATGTAGAAATATTAGGCTAAGGGACTTTAAGTCTATATCTGTCATAGTGTCTGTCACTCTCTCTCTCCTGCAGCTTCTCTCTTTCTAAGCAGCTGGTTGATGTGACACTGATGCAGGCAGGCCTGTCACACATTATCAGAGTCTTACAGTCTGACACAGTAGGACCTTCAGGGCCCAGTAATGGTCTGGTCCACGTGTACGTATATAATTTATTTCTAGTCCAAAGTACAGACAGATTCAAAGTCATGATGAAAGGTAATGTAGGTAGGTAATGAAAGGTCCCATGATACTTTTATGTGGCGTTTTATTTTATTCATCATCTGCCAGTCTCGGCCTAATTACATAAAGTACAGATGCAGCCATTACAGAAGCCGCTCTTTTCATTTCATTTATGGTTTGCAACCTTGAATAAGGAAGTTTCCCAGCAGGCACATGCACAATACGGGGGCTGTTTTTCAGCATTTAAATTGCATGTTACTTATGTGGTGTTGATGGGGGTGACTATATCCTGAAATATGTTATTGTGAATGTTATTGTATCCCAGTCTTTTCTATCTTCATTTTTCTTTTTAGACAAAGAAATAAATCAACACTGATTAGAAAAGGGGCGGACAATTGCTGGTGATATGAAAGTTCAAATCACTTTGCAACTCTAGCCACACTACAATCAGAGATGTAAAAGCATGTAATTTTCTTTTTTGCAGCTGATTGAAAACTTCACTGATTGTGGTGAAGATGCTTGACAGTTTCACCCAAATTTCAGCAGCAGTTGTCTACTCTAGATAATTCACTGCTGATTTACCTTTTAACTTTTATTCTTTAGAGTAGATCGACCAGGAAACTTGTCCAAAACCATTTCTACACTAAAAGATAAATGCTGTCATCTTTTAAAAAATCTTTTTTTTATGACTAATTACAGTTGAATATGAATAACCTACCATTGAGGTATTTACACTTACTGGAGATGCTGCTAGCTTTTTTTTTTACGCTCTAATAACACAAATATTTTTCTTTGCATTTAATAAGCTGTTTACAGCAGAGATAGCCAAATTTCCTGCCGTCACAGATAACATGAAAGGCAAACCCCTAGTGAACTTCAAGCCGGAGACAAGCGTGTAGCCCGGCAGCATGTTTGTCACGCTCAGCCTTGCTTTTCTGCGGGAGAAAGTAGAAGCTCGTGTGAGTTTAGATCAAGGTTTACGGTCACTTATCAGCAGGTGCTGCTCTGTTAATAAACCATATACAGTATATTTTGCACTCTATGTGATCTATATGATGATATATATCATCTAGTGTCAGCATGAGGTTCCAAACTGTATTTGTAGTTGTCTTAAAGCAAGCTGCTGAGGGTTGAGATGCAGGTTTTTTTTACTGTAAAATAACTTACAAGTCTTTCATCCTGATTGTCTCTCTCTTGCCACAGAAAGCCCATTAGGCTTCATGATGCAGTGTGCAGTGATTGGTATTTCTGTTGAGCAACTTCTTTATCCCAGAGATGAGCCTCCCGCTGTGCTGGAGACGGACTGATATCCGAGCTTCAGAGGACACATGACTGAACCTGTACAGTGAGCGACACATCATTCAGATAAACACCTACGAGGAAGAACAAACTCCAATACTTTATCAACAAAAATTCAATCATACATTTTGTTGGCAGAGATTTGGTTTTTGCTCCACATCCTGTAATAATGTACCCCCCCCCCCCCCCTTCAACCTCTCTGTATATGATTAGCATGAATTAAGCTACAATCCCTCCCCCAAAGGAAAATGGTTGTTGCATATCCCGAGTATACTCAATAAGATGACCTTAACACTGCTAAAGGGAAGTTCATAAATTTATTTTTTTATTTTTTTAAATGCTCTGTGTCATCAAAATTGGCGGCTCGGTTTGCACAAATGGCAAGAGGGTGGTTGCCCCTTTGATGTGGTAATAAGCTGTTTTGATTTCTCTGTGTCAAGCACGTTTTAACGGTGAGAGGCATTCCCAACAGCTACCACTTCAAAATCAATTAAAACTCTTTTGCTAACAGCCCTTCTTGGTTCGGTAGAAGGGAAACCAATTCTCCCCCCCCTACCCCCTCTTCTCTTATTCATACACCCACAGTCATTTGAAGAATGTGGTCCAAGTAGAGTGTAGATATGTACCTTGGGGAAGTGAGAGTAAGTCCTTGAGATAGCTCGGCTGCCTGCAACGTTATCTTTACTTTATGTGTGATGCTCACAACTGGCTTGCAGTAAAGCATGAATGCATGGGACATTGGCCAACTGGGCCAATACAAATGCTTTTGCAGATAAATGCATTTAACTTATTCATGAGTGTATTTGCAATGTTGAGAATTGATTGCATGTACAGTATGTTTGTTTTTGCCAAAGGGGTAAAAGAAAATCTACAGTATTTTCCTATGACAAAAACAAAGAGGGAAAAGTGTTTTTTCTCAATATAAAGGCTAAATCCACTTTTGATTGTTTTGAATCGCGGTGCAGCTAATGCTCATCGGACGTGCAATCCAAGCCAAATCTATCAACAACAATCTGATTAGTTGTTTCCCTGAACTTCCTGTACCATTTACCAGTCCTTGAACTAATATCCCCTGGAACATTTAATATGTTTGAACTGATAACACATGACTTGACATGACTCGTGTACTCTAAATATCCTTTTGAGTTCAAATTATATATTTTTCGCTAATCAAAGTCTCATTACAGCAAAGCAAAATTACAAACTGTAATAATGTATCTTTCGGTGCTAAAGGTTGAACCCAAAAATCAATACGGACCAACAAGAATCATTTCCATAATAATAATTGGAGTGTGCATGCACGGCCGTCTGCGCGTCCACTCATGTTGATATCTTGCAGCTTCTCCAGCAAGACAGTCAGTCCCCAGGAGCAAAGATATAGCACTGTGTACCTCTGTTTATGAACTGCTGAAGGACATGAAAAGCCCACATGAATGTTGGTGAGATGAAAAAGCAGAGCAGGCTTAAAGGAATGTCAGGAAAAGATGTTTTGCATGGGACTGCTAGCATTGCTTCAGAGGTTGTGTTTTTCTTAGCAGGTTTATGTGTGTCCTAAACTACTGTGTGCACGCTGCATGTCTCTTTCTGTGTGAGTTTATACTCGGCGCGGATGAATATGCAAGTGTGTTTGTTTAAGAAAGTAAAGTGCATGACTCAGCCCGAGGTAGGTAGGCAGCTCATGTTTCTTCAGTTTGGCAGGCGGCAGAGATAAGATCGGACTGACCCAATCATTTAAGAAGCCCTGGGCTTTACCTCTGCTCAAGAAACACTCACAGCTGACTCAAAAATCTTTATCTGTTAACGCTCATCTCTCATCTCAATGGTTTGATTAAGTATCAGTGCACAGATTGCCTTGATCTAAATCAAAATAATGGAAAATCGTATTCTATTGTCAATCTAATTTTTTGTGGTAGAGGTCAGGGAAAACAAGCATAACGATATATAGATAGATATATGCCGGTAGGCAGAGATTACTGTTAACCTTTGGACAGAGCTGCTAGCTGTTTCCCCAGTTTCCAGTCTTTATGCTAAGCAATGCTAACTGCTTGCTGGTGGTACCCTCATATTTAGCGTACAAACATGAGCGTAGTATCAGTCTTTTCAACTAACTCTTGACAAGAAAGTGAATAAGTGTACGGTAAATTTCAAATGATTTCTTTAAACCAAAATTAATTTACACTGTTTGATTTCCAGCCTTGTCCATGAGTACAAAGAAGGTTGTAAACTGTCTTCTGTCTGTCTGTTAGCCTTAGATAGATAGATAGATAGATAGATAGATAGATAGATAGATAGATAGAGAGAGAGAGAGAGAGAGAGAGAGATAGATAGATAGATAGATAGATAGATAGATAGATAGATAGATAGATAGATAGATAGATAGATAGATAGATAGATAGATAGATAGATAGATAGATAGATAGATCGATCGATAGATAGATAGATAGAGAGAGAGAGAGAGAGATAGATAGATAGATAGATAGATAGATAGATAGATAGATAGATAGATAGATAGATAGATAGATAGATAGATAGATAGATAGATAGATAGATAGATAGATAGATAGATCGATCGATAGATAGATAGACAGATGGATATATTGTACTGCATTGTCCCCATGTAACACCCATTACAGGTGAAAAGCAGAAGAGAATGGTGTCAGTGGTGAAATTGCCAAAGCTACAATAAGCTGCTACGTTAACAGGCCCTTATCTGACTCACTTGCTGTACACCACATTTATTGTGTGACTTATTGTGTGTCATAGCCATCGATATCTCAATGTGACCTTTAACAGGCACTCTCAGGTGTCCCGTCTCAGATTTCAACGCCAGAGATGATGTCACATAGTTTTCTCAGCACTGTTGCACGGATACAAACAATCAAGTTCATGGCCTTGCAATGTTTGTAATGTGTCAGATTTTCAGAGGTTTAGGAGTTTGCTGAAGGACATTATGACAGACATATTTGCAGATTAAATAAATCACATTACTCCTTGCTGTCAACTAAGGTTATATATTGCATTGTAGTGTTTGAATACAACTTAAGTTAATTTCCTACCTAAATATGGGTCTGAGTTTAATTTATATGATTTCTTGTTGCAAATGTTTGCAACTAAATAGTATTTGACCTCATGCAGTGAAGCACTGTCACCTTAAAGGAGTACATTTAGGGAACATGCTTATTTGCTTTCTTGCTGAGAATTAGCTGAGAAGATTCATACCACTTTCACGTGAGTATGCAAAATAATGTCTGAAGCTACTGGCAGCTTAGCATAAATACTGGAAGCAGGGGGGAAACATCTAGCTCAGCAAAGTTAACACTTCTCATTGTTTTTACAGTTCAGTATTATATGGATTATATTACATCGGCTTCAGAGGTGCCGGTAGGCAGAGATTATGTTAACCTTTGGACACAGCTGATGGCTGTTTCCCCAGTTTCCAGTCTTTATGCTAAGCAATGCCAACTGCTTGCTGGCGGTAGCCTCATACTTGGCGTACAAACATGAGCGTAGTATCAGTCCTTTCAACTAACTCTTGACAAGAAAGTGAATAAGTGTACGGTAAATTTCAAATGATTTCTTTAAACCAAAATTAATTTACACTGTTTGATTTCCAGCCTTGTCCATGAGTACAAAGAAGGTTGTAAACTGTTTTCTGTCTGTCTGTTAGCCTTAGATAGATTAGATAGATAGATAGATAGATAGATAGATAGATAGATAGATAGATAGATAGATAGATAGATAGATAGATAGATAGATAGATAGATAGATTGATCCCGAGGGACATTTAGGCATCCAGTAGCTTCAAGGACATATGACATTACACATCTCCCCCCCCCCCCTCCCACCATTAAAAAGTAAATCAAAATCAAAATCAAATTAAGCAATAAAGGCTGTTATAAATACAAAAATACACTGCAACATTGAGCACTGTTTTTGGTTTTTGGTTTGAATCCCCCTGCCATCACCGAGAGGAGTTGTACAGCCTTGTGATGGACTGGAGATTTGCACAGGATGTTTCCATGCCTTGCACCCCACTGAATGTTGGATAGGCTGCATCTTCCACGTGACACTTATCAAGTAATAATTAAGTGGAGAGAAAAAATACCGACTTCCTGAATAAGACCCAGTCACTGATTATGAGACAGTGTTCTATTGTCCCTGCTGTCAGATGAAACCCATTTGTTCTCACTCTATATCACTTTCACACACAAACATCATATCCGACACGAGTTTGACCCACTTACTAATTAGATTGCTACTCATGGATTAGCAGTCTAATAGCCACTGTTGTTCAATACAAGCGACATCACTGCTAAATCACAGAAGTATGATGATAGGATTTTTATTTTCATATACTGTATCTAATTAATTTAGATTTACTTGTGAATTCTTCTTACACTAATGTTAAAGAGAGCAGCAAACAGAATGGTTTAGAGGACTGGAAGTTGTTACCAAAATCTACCTTTGAGGTTAAAGTGATCCAATAATTATTGTTTAATACCTTGCATACAACATCAAGAAGTGTCAGACCTGTGTTCAACATTTGTCAGGAGCAGGGTTGTGAATCCAGGTTATATAATAAATGTTGTGTGGTTGTGTTGTGTTGGTCTGAGAGGGGAGTAAGAGACATGTGTCTGGGAATAGACCTGAGATCTTCTGGTTGAAATCCACTACATTAAAGTCCCAACTACCCTGTTATTTCTCCAGACTTCACTGCCACCTCAAGAAAATGAACCAGTACAACCACAGTAATGTCAGTTCAGATTATTATTAATATGTAGTTAAACAATGTCAAAGAAAAGGATATATGTGATTAATACTTGCATGTATCTATTATAGTAAGATGAATCAAATTACCACGTAGAATAATACTGTGAATCAGTAACTTGGTAGTGTATTGACTGTGGCCCCAAAAGCCTTTTTTGCCGACATACTTCCTCTTCCGGCGGTGCGTCATGTCAGTTTTACAAGGGTTTGTGGTGAGAATTAGTGTCCTTATTCTGCATACACAAAGAAAAAGCTCCAGTAAGTGTGACCATGAAAAGAAAATGATGTTTTTCAGCCTGGAGTTGATAGATAGCATCTGCTTTGTTGTTGTTACCCAACAGCAAAAAAAAAGGACATGCCTGTACCTGCGAGGGATGATGATGAAATGTGTGCGTGTTGTGTAATGTGGTTTGTGTTTTGGGGCGTAAAGTTGAACAATGTTCACAGTGTGTTTAAGCTCACCTTGATGCCCTTGTTGTCATGAGCTATTCCCTGAGAATACAGCGTGTGTGTGTGTGTGTGTGTGTGTGCGTGCATGTGTTTTTGTGTGTCACTTTGTCCAGTACATGACAAATGAATAATGTATGACATTCAGCTGTGCTTGCACGTTTGGCAACACCCACATAATCACGAGGAGAATGAGAGACAAAAGACAGACAGAAGGAGAGAAGAAGGGAGATTAATGCAACACAAATGCGTGAACCTCACTAAAATTATTTTTAATGAAGATCCAAGATAATTAGTTCTGCCTCATGCAACGAAAGAACAAGTGCATACAGCTGTCCTTCTTCATGACACCGGAGGATTTTATCCACACCGCTGCCAAAAACAAGTTATAATTGTATCTGACTTTCTGTTATTCAGTGTGGCCTGGTGGCCCTGCTGCTAACACCCTCTGTATATTAACAACTGAAGTAACACAGTGTGATAATACCTAAGCCTACCCAGGCTGGGTGAAAGGATTTATTGTTGCTCAGATGTTCACACGCTTGTTCGCTTCATTCAAAAGCCTTTAATTGTCACGTTCAGTATTCAGAGTAATAATTTACAATGAAATAAATATAGGATATTTCTTGCACCCAAGTGTCAGCTCATGATTACAAAAATTACATGTGGTGCTCTGTCCTTGTTGCTGTGTCAGCTGTGCAGTAAACTAAGGAGATTTACCTAAACATAAATTAATGTTGTTACAACCCTCTACAAAGGTAGATTGAAAAAAGTAGGCGCTTTCACTGGAGGGTAGTAATTACTGCAAAAACAGTTTGTCATTGAAATCCTTTGCCCATGCTCACATACATGTGAACCAGGGGTTTACTGCAAAGCAACTCTTATACAATGAATAATAAAAGATTCCAGTGCAAACACATGTGGGAACTTACAAAAAAAGGAACATACATTGTGACACACAGAAAAGAAAAGTTCTAAGTAGCATGTAGCACAGAAATGACAAAGAAATCAAAAGAAGCTATCATATGTGATGGATGGAAGGAGACACTGACCGACAGAAGGCAAAAGAAAAAGGTCATTTCATATTAATACTCTACATTAAGAGCCCAAATGATGAATAATTAATCTGTTGCAAAATGTAGCGATTTGTGCTCCTGGTAGGCTAATGCAATGCAAAAGAAAGCTCCGCAACTTCGGCTTTAAATGTGTACAGCATAAGTGTGGTGTGCACGACTGTAAGTTTGGATAACTGATTTTTAGCTTTAAAGAAAATACATCTTGTGACACTTGGTTTATAACATGAAGGCAAAATTACATCTCTGACTGCACCAGCCTCAGCTGTAATCAAAGGTTATCTGACAATGCAGTGTTTAATCTTCCAAGCCGATGTGAAGTGTGGCGTGAGAAATTGGAGTGTATTATTTTGACTGTGACTCAGCTCACATTAAATCCTAGATAGAAGAGGCACTCTTGAATCTGGTTGGTCCCAGCTGGAGAGTTGCCTTCTGCCTGCTGTCTGTCAGTCTGCTGACTGTCAAAACCTACAGTGTATAGAATATGTCAGGTGGGTACCTGTGACTATACACTCCTCATGCACTCATGGCCTCTGAGCAGAAACATACCCGCCACATGTATATGGAATAGGAGAAATGTTAGGATTGTGAATGTGTCCATACTTGTTGATGGATTGCACAAAAGCTGTTCTCCCCATAAGCAATGCCTAATCACTTTGACCTTATAACCCCACTTGTACTGATGTTTAATTCAGATGAATCACATATTGCAACATAACCTTTGTTTGACAATGAGAAGTTTCACTGCATATGTTCTCTTCTTATCTTTACCCATCTGGACTATTTACCCAACCCTTTCTGCCTTGCTCTCTCACTTGTCTTCGGGAAGTCTATTAGAATAAATATTACCAGAGGGGAATTTCAAAAGTTCTCTTTCTACTGCTTTTTGACTCCATCAGAACAAAGAGCTTTTGTTTACTTATTTATAAATTTCTCATTTGTTTCAGAGATGATTCGTGTAACAGCTCATTGTGTCCTCTGTGCAGCCGAGCTTACAGCTGGGATTCATCAACATCAAGTGGGTTCCATGTGATTCCATGTTTGGGTGGTACATATGTCTTCACATGTACATTTCATGTGTAATTTCAAGTGACACTGACATCTGTGTGGGCAGGTTAATAATGGACTCTTTTGAATACGTATGTCTGTGTGCTTGTCTGTGAATTGCCTCCACATACTCCTCTGTGTAAATCTGACATGTGAGACATGAGAAAAATGCACAGAGAAATCAAATAAATAATGAATGTACTTTTGGGACGTACTGTGAAAATGTGTGTATGATGAAATAAGTGAACAAAATCTCTCTTTCTCCTTAACATTTCCTTTTTAACCTTGCTGACATCAGCTCGACAGACAGTGCTGTAAGGGTACTGAAATATTAAGATAAAATAAATAAAAAATGTTTTTATAAATGAAGCGGGCCCTAACCCTAAAACAGTCCAGAACAATTATAAAAGGTACTGCTGGTTAAAAAAAGGCTTTAGCTATCAACACTTTTGACGGACCCTGTTATGAAGTGCACACAGTGCAGACTCCTCTGTTTCCATGGAGACCTATTGTGATCCTCAGCACCCACTATACTTGCAAACATTCCTCTAAAGCCTTTCTCCACGCAAACAACCTTGTGAATAGGAAAACGGACGTGTGGGGTCAAAGGTGATCTCATCTTCAGTGCTAACGTGATACTGGGCTCAAATAACGTTGCAGATGCCTTTTAGCTGCTTGCCTGTGCAAATTGTGACATCACTCGTCCAGGCAATAAGGAGTCTATAGAGAACTGAGCTAAATTTAGGTGCAGCAATATGTAGACCAGGTGTAATGCACATGGCCTACCTAGCCAGCTCTGTATTAATTCAGCAGCGTTGGACCTGGATAGACCTTTGGAGAAGCTGAACCAATAGCCCACATGCTTCATACGAGCGTCTAATACCATTCTGGCTTAGTTTTTGTTGGCAGCAATGTCTGCTAAAGCCTTTGTTTTCTCTAACATGCTAAAAGCGGTCTCTCTTTTCTGTTAATATGACACAGTTTAAGACAGAAGGAGGGATGAAAAGATCTTTATTTCCGTTATTTCGATATAAGGTTACAGTTTGATAGCGTATCGTATTGTGTAAACATCTTTCTTAGTGTCTCAGGGTCAGATCCATTTAACCGGTTGTTCGGGAGGTTTTATCCAAGCTAAAATCCATGAGCACAACAATGGGAAAAAAGTCATTATACTGCTTCCAAAAAATGTTATTCATGTTGCATTCAGGCAGTGTTCGGAACTTACAATTCACAGTGGATAAAGAGAATACCAGATGGGTCCATTGCAATTACTTTTTTGTATGTGCATGCAAAGGCCTGCTCATTTATTTATGTATTACAAAGAAGGAAGCTCTGGGTTGGATTCTATATTTCTGTCCTTTCCAGAAAGCAACACTCTTACTTTTACAGCTTCCCAACAAAGCAGTATTATCTTATTGTGCTACTTTCTGTTTCCAAGCAAACTCCCATTCACCCGGTCTATTTTGAGATCACGCTAATAATGCAGTACAGTGTCATGCAAATCAATAAACCGGCATATGTCAAAGTAATGGTTGGTTTAGCTTATGATCTGAATCAAAGAGGGATGGAATTTCTAACTTGCAATCTCTGAAAGGTGAACTATAATGTGTTGGGGGAAAAAATTGTTTGTGCAGATATTCCCAAGCAGTAAAGTGTCACCCTATTATGTTGATTGCCGGTTGTGTGTATGGCAGCGTGGGGTAGGGGAAAATAGGGGTGTGTGTGTGATATAAAATATCAGACTATCAGTGCTGGGTCAATTATGCGTGAGAAGGTGACTTTTGTGATCAGCATAAGACAAGTAAACACCATAAAATGAATAATGTAGTCTTAGAAAATTAATGTATCTATGTTTCATTTGAAAGACCCTATCGTTATGCACTTTAATGTACAGTATAATGTGATTTTAGTGCCATGATGATTCATGTCAAATGCTGGTTAAACTTTACCCTGCAAAATAAAAAGCTGAGAATATTAGTATCTATAGAGGCTTAATTATCCTTCACTTCGCTTAACCTATTCAACCCATCCACGCCATGGCCTAGAATTTAAATTCAGAAATGCAAATGTGGCTTCTCCCCACTATGCTTCTCCCACAGTCGACGGTGTCCCACACGGCCGGGGCGTGGTCTTTGATAGGGGGGTGGGGGCAGACAGCACGCTGCTAAGTTTTCAAACTGCCAGGCAAACAAAAGTGATTTTCCAAGCAGGAAGCAGGAAAATGACCTTGGAAGAAGAACCGCTATGGACTGTTTCTGCCTGGGACCAGATCACAGCATTTGTTAGACAGATTGTAATTAGTGTTTGAACTCATGAGTAAAGCAGTTTTTTTTCGTAGACATTTTTTTTGAGCATTTTAATGCTTTGAATTAGGACACGCAGGCTCAGGTGTATTGATAGTACAATTAGGAACCCAGTGTTTGGAGTTAAAGTATGCATTGATTAATCTGATGTATTGTGTCAGAGCACAAAGCCTTGTCTGCTTCATCTAGAGCGCCCGCCCATTGGGCTTTCTGCGGAGCGATAGTGGGAGATTGATTATAGTCTCCGGGATTTGCCGTGGAGAAAGCCAGTGCCTGCTTGGGCTGAGATTTGCTCTCCTATCAGCGAAAGGGGAGGAAAATCATAGCGAGGACTTATTACAGTCTGACTCTACACCAGCAGCACTCTCTCAGATCCCCTTGTATACATTCAGCCTCCTGTCTGTAATCAGGTTTTCCAAATACGCGCAAGTCACGCTGGACTTTTGTCTTTTATTTCCGAGGAGGCTGCGCGTGTGACTCGCCTCCGCAGTCTCGGATGCGTAGTAAACGGGGAGTGGGTTGGGTCGCACCAGGCGCCTGGCATACGCTCAAGTCGTCAGCGATAAAAGCAAGATAGGTGAGGGTGAAATCGAGGGGAAGCGACATCCGAGGCTTTCCCCCCCCATCCCCGTTTTTAAATTAGGAGGACGCAGAAGAGGTGAGTCGGACACTGGGCAAACCGCCTGTGTGGATTTGACTTTCAAGAAGACCCGGCCGCTTTTCTCACCCGGGATTCGGAGATCTTATTTCTGATTCAGGACCAGCGGTTAACCACACTGTCAAACCCGACCAGACACCCCCCTCCTCATCTGAAGGGAATATTCAAGTGTATCTGCGGGGCAACACACAATGGCAACCGGTGCGCTCCTTCTTGCCTGTGCGCTGCTTGGTAAGTCATATAAAGAATCTTTCAGTCTTCATCTGTGCTGTGAATTTCCACTCTCCGTTAGATCAAAGAGGCTGCACCTGTATGACACATGTTACACCTCAGCTGGGAAAGCAACTAACCTACTAGTCATCATCATGAGTCAGGTGGAAGTAGGTTACATCGATAATCACTGCAATAATGACAGATGCCTGTGACCAGCTGTGTGTGTATGTGTTCGTGCGCTTAACTAGGTTAATGTGATATTTGGACTTTCAGTCATAGATTAACCCTATACTGTCTGACCTCCTGTGTTCATGGTCTGGTCTTTACAGACAACCTGTTATTAACCTGTAGTTAACCCACACACACATGTATAAATACACACACATAGCTTACATACAGTGTAGGTATATAACAACACGCATCATAGACACACCTGGATCACACATCACCAACACCCCAGGCTATATATTTATCCAGTGGATGTGAGGACACTAAGTTCCAGCTTTGTTGTACAGTAAGTCATCCCTAAAGGGTGAAAACCACTTTGTGTTCAGTTCTCACACATTTGTGACTTACCTGCAATTTGTTGTATATCACAGACAAATGCAAGTCCAAGCATGTAGCCTACAGCCGATGCACACACTCGTACACACACTCATGCAGGCATGATTGCTGACACACTCTTACACACAGTACATCCTGCCTGTGAACTGTCCCAAACAAACACCAGATGGCTTTTCTGTTCCTGGATGGGGAGGCCTGTCAGTGCTGCCGGAGGACAGAGGAGGGGGGGCGGGAGTGGGAGTGGAAGTCAGCCCGCTGGAGGCCCCCACTTGGCCAAGAGGATTACCAGTCTGCGCCTTGCCACACGTTCCCTTTCAGCACATCAGAAGTCACTCTCACTGGGTTTGGGGGCTGCAAATCACTTTTCCCCAATGAAAACGTGAGATGTATTGTTCCGTGTACAGTAGAGAAGACGACGCACAGTAACAATACTAATCTAATCTACAGTGTAGGCTGGTTAACGGAGGGTTTTCATATTGCATAATAACCATGAGTCATATGGTTAAACGGGATACAGTTTGAGGTGGGGAAGAACACTTCATGTGTCAGGATAGAGTTGTTTGTGGAGTGTGTGTGGATCACTGGCACAAATCACAAGAGGATTCAGGATACTTTCTAATGCTGTTATGACATGTTGCCAGCATTAGTGGTAATATTAGGCTGGCAATTCTCCTATATTTGATATGCTGCAAAGAAACCCCCACATAGCTGATAAATTTGTTGACTGACAGAAATAAATTGGCAACAATTTTGATAATTGAGTCGTTTTGGAAAGAAAAAAATGCCTCTTTTTTTGGGCTCTATAGCTTCTCAAATCAAGTCTCATGATAGTACACTGCCTATCCTTGGGGCTGGACTGTTGCTCAGACAAAACAAGATGTATGAAGACGCCATATTAGACTCTGGGACCTTGTGATGGCTGTAACACATACAGAAACATGCCACCATCTGCCATCAACATAACACCAACACCAAATCCCAATGGCAAAAAGATGATCTGACTAGAGAGCAGACACAGGGTTAGTGTCTCATGTAAGGATACAACTATGCTCCAAAAAAAAGCAACATTGGTGCTAGTGTATACATATGTATGTATTTATTGCCATAGCAATCGTTTATCCCTCTCCTAGGATGCATGTACAAGCATCCGTGTTAAATGAGATGTGCTTGTGTCTGTCTTCTGTCTGGTTTTGCCTCTTGTGTTAGCGAGCACATGCATTTGTTTGAAAAGAAGAATAAAATACAGGTGGATGACAGCTGTATCAGTCATTTTTAAACCCAAAGGTGCCACATTTTTGGCAGGCAAATCTTATATTGGGGTTATATCTGCTGCTGAGTTTGCAACCAGGTGTGAGTGCATGCCTATTTGTGGCACTGGGGTATATGATATAAAGCATATAAAAAAGAGTTGCCTGAAGGAACAAATGTTTATTAGCTTTAGAAACTGGATGTCTTCCTTCCCCCCCTGCAGAGAATGAGAAAGATGTCTTGCGCTTTGTGTGGTGTAACACGGTGTGCTTTCTTTTGGCGGGGGGGCGGGGTGTTTGCTTCTGTTTTTGTAAGGGTGTGTTTGAAACGGGGTGCCAACCTAAAGTACCCAAGCCGTCCCAGTTTATATAACTAAATTGAAATGTAATATGTGCGAGGCTGGCTGGTTTAACTGTGAAATGCCTGAGCGGGTTCCATTTACTGTGCTGACAGGAGAGCAGCCAGGTGCCCGGATTCAGATGAGCTGCCACGGGTCCGGTTTATAAGCTGGTCTCAGAGCAGCTTTGTACAGATGAAAATTTTAAAGCTCATGTCTGACAAGATGCACATTCTGCCACCTGCAGTTATTCTCGATTTGTCAAGATGTCATGTTTTATATACGTCTCGATTATCTCTGCCAACTCTGAGGAACAGGTGCTGTTTTCACCTCCGTTCACACAATATCTGAACTCGTTATAAATGCATTCGCGAAAACCTTTGTCAGATGGTTGGTCGTGAGGATAGGAAAAATGTGATGAATAATTCATGCGGGTTGGCTAAAAGTGGGGTGTGGCAGTGGGTGTGGCCTTTTATTCAGTAGGAAGGAATATAACGTAACCAATATACTACACAGAATCATGCTGACTGCTGCATCTTCATGTCATAATTCATCTTGTATTTCTCTAAACGCCACCGTAGCAATTCAGTTTTTGACTTTATTTTCCCTTCCATCCATTAGTTTCCATTTTGCAGACTTTTAAAATCGATATGTAGTTAAAATGCATTACCACGTAACCATAATGGGAATTCAGTGAAGCTGGAATGAAACGATACACTGCAGACTTGATGGAATACACAAATCAAGTCTCCGTACAGAAATGCATGAAAACCAGTGAAACCAGTCCTCCCACAAGTAAGAACAATACATTCAAATGTAGGAAATTCAGCAGTAATATAAAGTATACATGCAAAGTCCCTTGTTTCTCCCTTCTCTTATTTCTGTTCTGTCTCCCTGTGCATTCAGTCATCCTTATCTTAGAGTGACATTATTAAAGATATTTTTGATCAGTGGTTTCAAGTGAGAAAAGAGCTTTGTAACCATAGCCTGTTATCCTGGCTCATTACAGTGCTATTGATTGACAAGTTTTAAGTATCTGAAGTAACACCATCAAACTTTTGAGTCTATAATTCCCAATCAAACAACATGAAGGTACTTGAGAGTTCATTTCCTTTTTTAGGCATAACTAGTGTGCCTTTTTTTTCTTCCAAAACGCTTGTGCCGTTGAAGAAATGCAGCACTTATAGCCACATGAGTAAAGATTTGATTGTCCGTGTAGTGCTGCTGACAATTCACACACTTAAATGTGGTTAAAGATTGAAGACTCATTTTCTATTTCAGACATTCTCATTGAAATGTCTGCATGCGTTTATGTGAAGGAAGTCTATTAACAGCTAAGTAAATCTGGGCCATGGACGTGACAACTTCCCTTATTCCCATCTAGTTTTTTTTAATATGATTTTTAAGTTAAGTTTAGGAAGTTTGCACAAATATAAAGTAACAGCATTTAACTACTTAGAGGCTGACTAAGAGCACATTGGATTCATGTGTCATAACTCTGTATGGTCATGAGAAAGTTGAGGTCAACTCGAAGGGATTTCAAACTTGCTTGGGATTCAAAGTTTACATTGCCACACCCCAGCCTCTCCTCTGTCCCAAATAAGAATGACAGCTGGAGGCTCCCACCCCAAAATGACAGGGATTTTTAGCTTGTGTGAGGTCAAGCCAATGTGTCTTCTTGCTGTGCATCTTGAGTCAGCTGTTGCCACACTGGGAATGCTTTCCATGTGTTTGTAACTCTCAGCTGACAAAACACAGAGTGGCGTCTAGACTCTGAGGCATAGTGCAATGACTCCCTGTCTGGCTGTATAGCTGATGATGTGCTATATATGTATATGCTACGGAAAAGTTTGGCTTGTGTGCGTGTGATCGTCCCGAGTTTTGTCACTCATTGTCTTTTGTCTGTTGATACAACCTAAAAACAGAGAACATACTTCCCTTAGGGGAGATCCAGGCTTATGCAGCTGTCTGATTGTGGTGTTATATCCTGTGCCTGTTACATTCTGTAGTTGCACGCGCGCTCGTTTGCATTATAAGCACTACGAGACCCGCATACTTGTGTACACCCATGACAAGAAGCCTTTTGTCCTATTGTTTTTTTCATATCATAACATTGTTGACTCAACTGATAGAAAACAAACAATAGAGAAGTAGAAACGCGGCTGTCAGCTTGACTATCATCCACCAACTGTGTGGTAAGTTTCAGTACGTATTCATTAAAGTGATGAGTAATGAAAACGCAGGCCCTTTGTAGGTCAGTGTCAGGACTGATGTGTCCTATTAGTAATGGATCAATAGAACTGGATGAGGGGTGTGTGCTTCTGCTTGTACAATTTGTTGCATCAGGTACACCCAAAGGCAAGGCCAAATACTTGTTACTAGTGTCTACTACTCAAAGCACAAGTAATTGCCTTGTCATACATACTTCACAGTCGGCTACAGAAACTCACACCTAACTACCACTGCGGTTTTACTCCAACCCCACTGTCCTCTGTTATCAGGTTTCCTCCTATCTCTTTCCTCTCAAAGGTGAAAAGTTAGTGTGAAGGATAGAAAATAACCTCTCCTCCAATAGAGCTTTCATGAGAGATCAAGGAAACTTTGAGATTGAAATGACTTTATTGCTAGCAGAGCAATAAATCAGAATCTTAGAAGTTGGTTGTGAATAATCACCGCTAGTCTTCTCATGCAGTGTCTTGTTTTTTTTTAATGATGATCCTCCCCCATGACCCAGATCTCTCTCAAATCCACATAGGAAGATGAGTGACTGTGTGAAGTGAAGCAAAGTTCTCGAGGGAGACTTCCTGCCTGCCACAGTGAATCAGGAAAGCTGCTGGACCCGGAGTCTGAGCAGAGGCAGTGTCTGCTTTGTGTCTTGATTTTTGAATCGGCAGTAGCACGTCTGGTTTCCTGTCAGCACTGTCCAACAGTCTGCCGGGATCGCGTGGCTCATCCTGCACACTTGGTCACGCCTGAGATCGTATCTCTTGTTTTGTGATAACAACCCGACAACAGCCCTTTAGCTATTCAGTTTGTAAACTATTTGTGTTCTTTTGGGCTGATTTGCATGTAACACTGCCTCGCCTCACTCAAACGATACTCTGGCTGCCTCCTCCTCCTCCTCCTCCTCCTCCTCCTCCTCCACCTCCTCCAGTGAATAGACCATGACCTCCCTCCCCCACTCTTTTCTAAACAATACCATGCCCAGCCCACCTCCTCTTCAAAGAGCACTAATTAGAAACTACCCTCAAGGTGTGATCCAAACCAGATACCGTCCTTACAGTGTCAGAGGAAGAATCTGTTTAACGGTCACATCTACCTTGGACTAGTTTACAGGCACCTTCTTTGCCCAGTTAAAAGACCAACCCAGCCTCCTTCCCCTTGGGATTTTGTCTGCTCCTCCCCCCCCCCCCTCTGCTGTTCTGTGCTGGGAGTGATGATGACGACCGGCGAGATAATTCCACTTTACTCCTACACACACACACGCATACACTCGCAAGCACCCACAGCACTCTGAGCTGCTGTCCTGCGGTGTAGCCACACTCCCCTGCTCCATGCTTATATCATTCACCAGACCAGATCCCACGCTGGTGGGATACCCACCAGGCGGTGTAACTATGGTGACCGCTCCCCATCTGCACACCGCTGATCCATATTCAGTGGCACACGCGCTGCTCGTTGTGCACGTCCAAAGGTGTGTGTGTGTGCACATGAATAAATGTCTACATGCACGCCCCCCCCCCCCACCTCCTTTTTTGATTTTTTTGAATTCCTCTTGTGCAATCATTAAAAACACATCACTTACTTTACCATTTTGTTGTGGTAATGTGCTTCTTTTCCGCTTAACACCTAAGACCTAAGAGATGCATGTGTGTGTTTGTGTCTAATTGCTTATGCATAAATGCATGAATTTACAAGCGCATGTTTTTACTCCCTGAAAGGCAAAATGACTGACAATGGCAGAAAAAGTCTGTTTGAAGTAGACTAATTAATAGTTAATTAGTTTCCTTTCCAGTCTGCAGCTTAATGCACAAACGTGGGAACTGATAGCAAGCTGCCAGTCACACAAAACCTTACCACTGTACATAAAGTAGATACAGCTGTCATGCTTAATTGTGCACAAGCATAAGATGGATAATGACCAAAGATAACAGAGTTTTATATAGACTCACATTCTTTTTATAACAATTAACACCAACATTCAGTCGACTCTGCTTTTTATATATATTTTTTACATAATCTGTGTCCGTGTGAAAGTTTAGTTTGAAGTAGATTTGAGACCACAGTGTGTGTGTGTGTGTGTGTGTGTGTGTGTGTGTGTGTGTGTGTGTGTGTGTGTGTGTGTGTGTGTGTGTGTGTGTGTGTGTGTTGAGGTTGGATAGCACTGGGGGTTGGGGAGATGAGGTTAGTAGGGTAGCAGGTGTCCTTATAGAGTTAATGGATTTGGCGAAGGGAGTAGATTGAGGCACTTAAAGCACTGTGTGTGTGTGTGTGTGTGTGTGTGTGTGTGTGTGTGTGTGTGTGTGTGTGTGTGTGGATATGAATGAACCGCTGTGACAACTTGCCTCTGTCCAGTCTTGACTCCTTTGTCTCCGACACTATCATAAACGAAATGAACAGCAGGTGGGATCATGGTGTTGTTCGTTATGAAAGAATGATTGGCACATTTAACTACTAACCTAAACACTTCCATGTGTCTCACACAGACAGTCCCGCCACATCTTCTGTTCATCACATCTACCAATTGTAGCCATCTGTTACGAGCTCTCGATGACCCGCAGAATTGTAGATTTGAAAAGACGGTATGCGAGCTATATATTTGACATTATTACATACGTAATTGTTTTTGATATCTTCTTCATGACTTGATATTCTCCAAATGTTAGTGAGAATTTCTCCTTTTTGTAAAGTGCCTTCAATTCACTCCTTATATTCAGCGACCTATGTGGTAGAATTCAAAAGCAAATTGACATGAGCAGTCGTCACCAAACAATGGAAATATACTTCCTGTATGTAGTACTTGATTTTCTTTATGTGCAGCTGTTGATTGATTGTTTAATTGTAACTGCGGGGTTGAGTACAATTCTGGTATTCATGTATAGTATAGCAAGCTTTCTTTTGATTGATGAATTAGTGACACAGCTTGTGTGTGTGTGTGTGTGTGTGTGTGTGTGACTCTGTTGTGCTACTCAAGTAATCTTGTTTGCGTTCCCTCACCTTCACGTTGAGAGCCAGAGAGCGATAAAAGCAGCATATAGAATAAACCGCAGCGTGACCGGATGAGAAGGAATACAGTTAGTCTGGCGTCACTTATATTGTAAATTGTTTGAAAATGTTATTTAAAGGGTTCAGAGGATCTGCATGCTGATTATCTGTTTCAAATGATCGGTCGGGGATGAAACGATAGAACTTGAGAGCTGTTTTACATCGTGGTCAAAAAGGAAGGCGACGCAGCTGAGGGTGTAGGAGGGAGGATGAAGAGGCAGCTGTTCAACAGAGAAGGATGGATTATTATCTGCTCCTTGTTGTTGACACTATCCACTAATACTTCCAGCACCGGAAATAGATGGGAGAATGTATGAATCAGCCCACATGGAAAAATCCCAATCCTGCTAAGCAAGCATCGCCCCTGCTCCTACTTATATTCATAGTGTAATGGCAACAGACACTTGCAGTGTACAGTAACACATTAACACGGGTGTATGATTCAGCCTTAAGAAACCCCTGCTGCTTCTATCCTGGTCTCACCAGCTGTTATGAGCAACAGCGCAGGTGAGGTCATGACTTTTGTAGCCCAGGGGGGGCCATCAATTAGGACTGGTTAGCATAGTGAAAGCAGCGGACAGCATGACCCAGGTGTGACAAAGCAGGAGTCCCAGTTAAGAGCTGTAGACGTTGATCTGAATCAGAAAAAAATGGCACGTTAACATGGACTCGACTCCCTAAATGGCATGGGACTTGAAAGCAAAAACATTCATGCCTCATGTTTTGCCGCTGCGAGGTTGCCAGGCAAACAGCAGAGACTTCAGAAAGTTGTCGCTCGCAGCCAAGAAATAGTCCAGCACATAAAGCGCACACACACGAGAGTGGGATCAGTCTTCTCATCTAACTTTCGGCAAGAAAGAGAATAACAGTATTTCCCAAAATACTGAACAATGTAAAAACACTTCTGTCCCAGTTCCGAAAGACGGGGAGAGAAAAGAACTATGCAAGATGAAGCATTTGCATACAAACTCTTTACGCTCCAGCTAGAGATCGTGGCTGTCTTGGAGGTAGCATACATGTGCAGTACATTAATTTACCATACATATATACGTCTGCATTTTATGTTTGGTTCTCTCTTTGCCCTCCGGCTTTGTTACCTGCTTTCCATGACTGTGAAAAGTATAATGGCAACACTGCTGGCTTACACAAACTCCCTTAGTGATTTCTTTCCCTTCATATAACTGTTCTCATCTTGTAATCGTATATATATCACTGACATCACCTGGCTCTCTGTACTTGAGGCATACAGATATAAAACAGTGACAGTACATCCACTTCATCTTCCCACTCTCTGAACACTCCTGCACTCTCTTGTTCTGCTCTGATGCGTGGATGTAATGGGCAGTTGATGTAACTGTTTGTCAGCTGTTAGAGCGGCCTGGCTGCTAACCGGCCCTCTAATGGAAGTTAGAACTCGTAGTCTCTCTTTCTCGCTGTATTTCTCCATGTTTGACACTCAAACACAGAGCGCCACACCTGTTGCCCAGCTGACAGGCTTCCAGCCGCTAGGATGTTTATTTCTTTTCCTGCCTTGAACACTGGAAATGATTTAGCTTTCACACGCACAGAAGAAAACATGCAGTGCCACTCGTCTTTTCTTTAAAACTCCCCAGTTAATAACACCGCAGTGAAGATGGGTTTTGTTTGAAGCTGGCAAAAGGGTCAGAGTTTGTTAACGACAAACCTCGCAAAACTGATTTCTACATTCTGACGCCGACGATGATTATCACAGCAGGAAGGAGTGGAAAAAGAAGGAGAGAATGAGGCCTGCATTGTAATATTTGATTCTGCCATGAGCCCATCTATCAAAGAGAATCTGAGGAAGCTGTGAGGAAGAAAGAGTGGGGATTCTCTTCACTGCATTACATGCTTTACATTAGGATGACATGCCGTGTGCAATGAGTGAGCAGCCAAATATTCACTTTTTGTGCACTGCTTCAGCACAGGCACATGTCAAATGTAGACGAAGATGATAGGAAATGACAGAAAAGGCCATTCTAATCTCGCAGGGTTCAATACACGGAAGCGTACAGGTTCATTTTGTTGCACGATTTTTAGGCATGATTCTTATTGCACCATATCCTCTATAAATGTTGACGTTTCCCGCGCATGAAAATGTTTCTTCTTTCGACTGCTTTCATGTTTCTCCCTCCTCTTTTCCCTCATCTTGAAATCTCTCTGTCTCCTTCATACTCGTGCTCTCTTTGGTAATGATGTTAACAGGGTCAAATGCTTTTGGGGGCCTAGAGGGAGAAAAACGCTGAGTGATTTTGGAGAATGGTTAACCAGTGCTTAGAAGCGTTGAGAGGGAAACACTCTTAAGGTATTCATCTTTCTCCAGCATATAGTTCTTTCTGTCACACATGTATGTGCATCACATCACAAGTCAGTGGTACGCTTGTATTATCGCTTAGCTCTGTTCATTTCAGTAGTGTTCAGCACCCTGGAGGCAGCTGTCGTTTTCTCTTTAGCTTCCTTTACTTGTTCCTCTTTTTCCCTCTCTTCTCACCATGCGATCTTTCCTTTGCTCTTCGCTACCTCGCAGACTGAGAATCTTCACAAGATTTCAGATCTGTGGGATGGGTCTGAATCTTCCTTGGGGAGATAGGACATTGACTAGGTCCATTTTTTTTAAATGTCTAGCAAGCATGCTCATAATTAATTCATATTTCACTCACTGGTTCACCCTCTCTTCTTCAACTTTCCCTGAAAGTTTATGTAGAAAAGTTTGAGGGAGAAGACTTGCTGTTTATAAACACCATCAGGGGTGGGCAATACCACAACATTTGGTTTTGTTTTGAAATCGTGGCCAAAATGAACATTATTGATGTAAATAATTATGTTTTTATTTTTTAAAGCCCTTTTAAATATTTAGTTTCACATTATGGCTGAGCAATATGTCAACATTTGCTTGGGCTGTGTGGTTGTGGTTTATTCAGATTTCATTGACAGTGGCATGGCAACACAAGGAAATAACCCTCCAGCTGCTGTCAGATTCTGATAAAAGCTGTTATTAAATCATGATTAGTACATGCGTGACATCACCTTTTTCCAAATGAGTGCCCGCACTCTTCAAACTAGTGGGAAGAAGCCAGAGAAGCATATAGACATGCATGCACACACAAGCACACCCCATACTACGAACCCATTTGGCCCCCTTTTTTATTTTATTATTTGTCTTTTGTTTTACTTTGTATATTCTCTTTTCCCTATACTTGTCTTTACTTATCCTGTAATCAATTAGTCACTCAATTAAAAAAATGTATTAAACTTTTTTAATTTCATGCATTTAAAATATCTTTTAGATGATGCTCCTCTTTCATTCAGTATGACTGTTTGGTTCTAAAACAGTGAGGAAAACCCTGCATGCAAGACCAGAACAGCAGCAGAACTCTATTAGAGATGTATTTTCTGTTTTTATATCCATCCTGCTTTTGTGTGAGAGAAAGAGAGAGAAAGTGGTGACGGACAGCTCGAATATCTGCATTAGCACATATCCACGCTGCTGTGAAGGTCCTCCTGCATTACTTAAACCCTGCAGTGGTTTTGTTATGCACCTTTCTCAATGTATAATTAGCATGTGTGATAGAAGAGTGCTGGTGTGAGTAGTAGGCTTGAATGCCAGTGGTCTCCCTGCTGCTTCCACTGAGGATAAGACACTGGCCACAAATGATGGGATTAGTATTTAACCCCGTTGGATGGATGGATGGATGGATGGATGGATGGATGGATGGATGGATGGATGGATGGATAAAGTTTGTCTGTGGTCATTCAACATTATCTGACATGGATCGCATGTATCCTGCGTCCAGTCAACAAGCTAAGCGAAAATCCGAGGCCTTGTTGAGCAAATATGGGCACTCTGCGATCGAGGCCGCGCAGCCAGAGGTGAAGAAGTGGGGGAGTTTGCGGGCACTGGATTATTGTGGAAGGGTGGTGGAATACAGCGATCAGTTGAAGGTCTGCAGGGTTTGGTATGTCATTGTCAGCCTTTCTAAACAGCCTGCAGAGCGATGGGCACTTTGAAGTTTTGCAGAGCTGCTTAAATCCTGCCTGAAAAGATTCAGAGAACTGTGAGGCACAGAGAAGAGACAGGAATATACACACACACACAGAGAGAGAGAGAGAGAGAGAGAGAGAGAGAGAGAGAGAGAGAGAGAGAGAGAGAGAGAGAGAGAGAGAGAGAGAGAGAGAGAGAGAGAGAGAGAGAGAGAGAGAGAGAGAGAAGAGAGAGAGAGAGAGAGAGAGAGAGAGAGAGAGAGAGAGAGAGAGAGAGAGAGAAAAAAAATAATTGATGATGGGTGAAACATGCAGTAAGGCAGTGAGAGTACTCAGAAGTAAGGAGGCAGCTTGTTTCAAGAGGATGGCAGTAGACAGGCAAGCGGAGGAAAACTCTCAGTGCACCAACACGTTATGAGTAGTATGTTTTTTTTTTTGTTTTTTTTTTAGATGTATGAGTAATATGTTTCCAACATTTCTAGATGAGTAGCTGCAACATGAGAAGCAGTGATGCAGCGGTACAGCTCTGAGCTGGATGTGGGTAGACCGGGCGCCGCCAGATTAGCACACTGACATCACAGTGAAGAAAGACAGGGAACCAAAGTCTGAGTCAGAATGGATGGCTGCCTCTTACCTAATGCATCCCATAATATCCTCAGCCAGATTCAGCCAGCAATCCTTTGCTATGGACTTTCTGTCAGTCTCTTGGCGTTTGCTCACTGTGGAAGGAGTTCCTATGTTAACTGACTATTTAAGTATTCATGGCCAAATGTTTTGCAGGTTATGGCCTAAACAAACCTAAACATTTAGTTTTGTTATTGATTATTCAACGGGAGTGCATGAAAAATGTAAGCAGTGTTCATGTGGGAAATGATATTAACAAGTACATAATTATTATTGACTCCGTTTATCATTTCAAGCCTCATATAGTATTCCTAAAATGTTCCTATAGGGACATATCTGTTGTGGTTAAGAGACATTACTGTGAGCTTAATATACTTTACAATTGTTTGTTATTTTTACTGTCACTATAATATTTTACGATTTTCCTGCTGTAACATGTAGGCAGCTGATTTGCAGAAAAGTGTGCTGCTTTTTGATGAATGAAACATTTGACCTTTTTTCTTTTAAAGGTTAACTTGTCAAAATGTTTTATCCCGGTTAGTCCTGTGGGGGTCCATTAGGAGAAATCAAGCTATAAGTAATGACTATCAGTTTTCACTTTGGGATGCCAAGCAATCATAGATTTGTAAACATTTTTTATCAGTTTATCATTGGAATGTGTTTCTAAAAAGCAAGCAATAGACAAAAGACCTGAAGCTCCGACCGCAGGAAAGAAAATAAGACTTATGATCCACAGACTCGTGCATAGATTTACACGCATGGGAGTAAATGGACGCACACGAATAACAGTGAATGAAAGGAGGGAGTTTAGTGTAAGTGTAAGAGAAAGTTACTATAGAGGAGAGAGGATGTTGAAGCTAAAAAGCTGTTCTGGTGAATTATTAATGCCAAGTATTGTGCCCACAGACACACACACACACACAGACACACACAGCATCTTACAGTCTTACACACACACAGCATCTTACAGTCTTACACACACACACACACACACACACACACACACACACACACACACACACACACACACACACACACACACACACACCATCTTACAGTCTTACACACGCACGAACACACACAGCATCTTACAGTCTCTCTCACATACACACACACACACACACACACACACACACACACACACACAGCTGCAATCCCCAGTTGCTTGTGCAGACAGGAAACGGTGTAGTTGTCGCTCTGTCTGGATTTGAGGGGTATGTGTAAGTGCTCTGTTGTCTCCGGCCCCCATGAGAGAGATGTTTGTAGTTCTCTGAATGGTGTGTGTGTGTGTGTGTGTGTGTGTGTGTGTGTGTGTGTGTGTGTGTGTGTGTGTGTGTGTGTGTGTGTGTGTGTGTGTGTGTGTGTGTGTGTGTGTGTGTGTGTGTGTGTGTGTGTGTGTGTGTGTGTGAATGCAAGGGGTTGAAGCAAGATTCACATATGCTGTCGACCTAAATATAGTCTACAAAGCATCATAAAGAATAGTAATAATCAGTCTTCACTAGGGGTTTAACGTTAAAGTCGGCTCTCAGTTTGCTACACTACTCTGTAGACGGCTCATGCTTCTGTCTAGTAATTCAATGTTTTGTTTAAATAAGAACAGCATGTGAGGACAATAGAGGAGTTCTTAATTATTCATCTTAAACATAAAATCTGCAAAAACAAAGTTTTAAAGTTTGTCCTTCTCAGATTCTTATGTTCTTTGTTTTTATTTGCAAAATGCAAATAATACAAATAAAACACCGGTAGTATAAAGAGATCCTCATAATCTCAAGTGTAGAAAATGCTTCTAGGGAGCAAATGTTTAAACTGAACTTGTATTTCTGGCCTAGGACTGGGAGGCATTTGATAAATGAGGTTGCACCTCGGACACTACAGCATGTTTGTATCTTACTGCCGATTAATTCCTGTAAATGAAAAAAACAACAACGTTGACATCTAATTGCTGACATATTTTATAAATAAATAAACACTTTTGATTACCTTAAATAATTGTGACCAAGATATGTACTGAGTGAGACAAAATGACAGTTAAAAGAAATAAACGTGTTGGTGCTCACTGGTGGCAAACCATTGAATGTAATGGCAGCTTTTGAACTCGGCATTTTTGTACAGATATTTTTTGTTACATTTCAGCCCCCATATACGCAGATACCGATATCAGTCTCTGTGAAATGATTCATATTATGGATGCATCAGGAAAAAAACTTGTTCTCGGTTCAGCACGACCCTGCTGATTTGTGTTTTAGCAGCTCACACTGACCTCTCTTCTAACTTCCAGATGGCTGCTTCTCACCTTCAGTGTAATATAACTGCAGTGTTGTCCGTGTGGTGATGGGTTAATGCGTGAGTGCGTGCAATAGTAGTGCGCGTGATTGGATGACAGCTGTTAAAAAGAGTTGCTGTGAATATTTCATGTGGTTAGTGGTGTTCAAAAATGTGTGCGTTCGTGTGAAGTGTGTGTGTGTGTGTGTGTGTGTGTGTGTGTGTGTGCACACCTCAACCTCAGTAAGCGCTCTCCAGAATGCTCAGCTGCACCTGTCACGCTGTCTCTGTATTTCCTGGGAGATGTTGGGTGCATAAACTCTGCAAATGCTAAATATTTAAACTACAGTTTTGTAACTCATGTTCTCTCTTTCCTCTCTCCCTGCCCACACCCCATCCTCTCCATTTCTTTTTCTCCCCCTCTCCACTTCTCTCACCCCACCTTTGTCTTTAGCCGGTGTTGCCGTGGCTCAGAGAGTGGTAACGGTGCAAAGTGGACCGCTGGTACGGACTGAGGGCTCCCACGTGACCATCTTGTGCAACGTGACGGGCTACAAAGAGGGGATGGAGCAGGACTTTGAGTGGTCCATGTACCTGCCATCAGTGGCGGACAGGGAGATCCGCATCGTGAGCACGGCTCAGCCAAACTATGCCTACGCCGTGTATGCCCAGAGGGTCAACAGTAAAGAGATCTATGTGGAGAGGCTGAGCGGCGACTCGGCTATGCTCCACATCACCAAAGTGCAGGCCAAGGACCAGGGTCTGTTTGAGTGTTACACACCCAACACGGATGGGCGGTACCTGGGATCCTACAGCGCACGCACCAACCTCACTGGTGAGTCTCTAAGAACACACGCATACATTGTACAGATAAACCACCTGTGTGTACAGATAATACATCGTATAACATATGGATATCACACCTAAGTTTTTGAAGAACATAACTTTTAAGCCTTAATATCACCCCCCCCGGTACAGTTGTCATGAACGGGGAAATTAGCTAGAGAGACCAAAACCATTTTTTTTTTGGGACCAGGCTGTAAACATGTTTGTTTCCGCTTTTTAAAGTTGGGATATTTACCATTGGGGTCTATGGGGATTCACTTTACTTTTGGAGCCAGACTCATTTGAGGAACTGCACTTTTTGGAACTTCCACGTGGGCTTTATTTATTTTTCAGCACTGGAGGTTGCCGCTTGGTACAAATATATAGCACATGTTATCACAGGTTACCAGATTAAACAGAAAGCCAACACAAGTCGAAGGTTGCTGTATATAATAATTAAACTGGTGTTTACTGATCAGTTTGTACTGAAGCAGCTTTCAGACACAGAGACGGTGTTTGAACAAAGTGCTCGCGCTAATGTATTACGACCCACCTTTTGTAGCAGAAATGTAGCAGAGATATGGTCTTTACGTTCATTTCAATGCTAAATTGACCTGCAAAGTTGGCATGTGACCCCCTGTTGACCCCTTACAATCTCTGTGACTCTTTCATATATCCTGCTGCCTTTAAGTACCCCTCAGGTATTCAGTGCACATGATGGCAGTTTCATTATACTTTGCCAAAAGGCCCAAACTGGCAACCATCTCATTTAGGAATACTAACCTGCCCCAGGTTTTCTGTGGAAATTGACCATATATACCCATATTGTCAATGAAATTAGAAAGGAATCTTTTAACACATGGCACCCCTACACAAAACAGAGCCTTGAGATTAAGTAACTTCATTACACAATGTGCCTGAATTTTGCATATACCAAACACATTTACAATAACCTTTTCCATCCCCATGAAGGTCTGTGTGCTATGTGTTGTGAACCTGAATGTGTTAGAGATGTGTCCAAGTAAAACCAAGGCGTTAGTTGTTTCACAATCAGATCTGTGACGATCACAAAAAACAAATCAATAACCATGCAGAACCAATCCAAAAAATAGCTGTGAACTGTGCACTCTTTGGAAGGAGTGTGATGAGAGGAAGTGTTGTTCTCCAGTTTCACACAAAATCCCACCTGTCCGGGGGAAAAGCAAGCTCTCTCTTCTATCTCTCTCTCAATCTCAATCACTCACCCACACACCCACACACACACACACATGCTCCTTACCACACCTACATACTGAGTCTTCCCTTCCCCAGAGATATTGCAATAGTGCACCCGCTGTGTTGGTGTGATGTGTGACGGTTTCAAACAGAAGCATTAGTTTCTGTCTTCTACTCCTTCTCAATCGCTCTGGCTCTCCCAAAGACATGTCCAGATCTGCCCAACAGGCCTGCAGTATTGAAGCCACAGCTGTTATGGATGGAGATTCCATTCCCTTCATAACTTCATGCCTTTTTATCCCTGACATGGCCGACCTTCCTCTCAGGGTCCAATGCTTGTTGGCTTAAAATTCAAGTTATTTGTGTCCCAGTGTATCCAAGTCACTTAGTGAGTGGCTCTGTTAACTGAGAAATGTACCAATATTGTTGTGCTTTCTTTTGGCCCTCTCTACGGTGCGCTCAACAGATCAATAGGCTCGGCTTTTCGTTGAATAAGTGTTATTTTCTAGGATGAATGTGGGACAGGGCTAAAACAGCACTGCTGATGGCACACAGTATTTATAGAAATGCATGTGCGAGAGCTGTGTGCGTGCGGAGGTATTGAGGGACCGTTATCTGAGCCTTTCTGTGTCTCTAACCTCTTAACCCAGTTTCAGAGGTCAGGGGCACATGGCAGGGCCTCTCCTCTTTTCTTTTCTTTGCTGTGCTCTCGAGTCCCTCTGTGATCCCCCAGCAGCTGCACGCCTCCTTGAACCGTCGTGGGTAAACAATACCTTGTACTTCCTCCCCTCCCCCTCCAATGCCTCTTCTCTTCCTCTATCGTCTTTCATTATGGCATCTGTCTGTCTCCATTTATTAGACGAGGCCTCTTTCTCTAATTTGCTTTTGCTCTGATTTGTATGTATGTATGTATATATTATTTTGTTACATTATTTTTGCTAATGCTGCCTTTTTTGAGACGTGTGTGCGTTTCAAGGGTTATTATCGAAGGACAACCACAAGCAGGGGACTATTGTCGAGGAAGGAAGGAAGGATCTGAGATAGAAGGCTAGTGTGTGTCTGAGGATTGGTGGTTAGGTTAATTGTAGGGATAGAAGGCCACACAGTAATCTGTGTCCTGAGTACTGCATTAAGTCTTACTCAAAGGGATGTGTTTTGTCCTTTGTCACCTTTCCGTACAAAGAGCAGGGGAGGGTTTTAGGGTGGAACTTTAATAGCTGCTGCCTGAGGAGGAGAACAGTTTCTGCACCTGGACGCCGTTGATACTTGTGACGCTGTGATTTCATGTCTTGTATTGTCCTTCAAATAGAATCGGACACCTGTGCTGTGCATGCGGTTAATTACTTGGAAATATGATTCCTTGTTTTTCTTTGTATGGATGCTTTTTTAAGGAAATGAGAAGACAGAAAGTGTGTATCTGTCTTTTTTTACCCTCTGTGATACTAAACTTGGATTAATCAAATGAAAATGTTGCGCTGCTCAGCACCCAAGTGCCAACCCTGCCTTAGGCAGTGCAGTAATATAACACATGTAAGAAGAATAATTGGCCATCAGGGTACAAATACTGGATTATATCCACTAAATCAGGGACTGACACAGAGATGCTGGAAAATCATTATGTTCTCATACAGAAAAGATTCGATTTGACATTTCCATTGTTATTCTTTTCCTCGAATATTTTGAATGGTGAGAAGTTAGACTGGCTTACTGGCTATTAGGGATGCCTGTTAAAGAAATATTGGCCTACGTACTTAAAGCGCCTATAACTAATATTTTTAGATTAACAAATGTATCTGCATGTAATGAAACAATCTTTATAGTGACAAAAGCCACATAGAATTATTACCCTGTTCTGCATTTCCCCTCAGCTCTAAAGAGATTTTATATTTCCGTTCATGGTTTTTCAGCCCACAACTGAACTGTTTAGATTTAATATCACCAGTCTAATCAACCTTATTTCCAGCAGCTGCAGGCAGTTAAAACACCTTAAAATCCCACTGCATGCTACCTGCTGCTGAGCAGACTGACACAATTAGAGAATAGCTGGTGAACATAGCATTTAGCAGCTAAATAGAAAGATATTTGCCTCAGGAGTTGGTGGAGACCATAAACAAAGTTAAAAGTAGGATGATTATTGGACTTAAATTCTTCAGGTGGCCAGAAACCTTATTTTCACTTTTAGCTGAAACTGCCCCTAAAAGCTCCTCATCTGTGTAGCCCCACTTTGCCATTGCATTTTGGATCTCTGTAGAACGCCTTCAGATCAGGCAAATATTACTCGACATGTTTGAAGATGTGGTTCCATGTTTACACTGCTTTACTAGACTGACGAGCTCAGAAGAGTAAACCAAACTTGAAGTGTTCATCATGATGAAGAAATATGTCTCTCATATGCCACACAAGTGCTTCAGTGTGGCACCTTTTCTATATTTGATGTGTTTTTGAATGACAGTTCTAAAGCTACTGTAAACTGTGGCTCCAGGAAACAGTTGGATAAATTCCAAACTCCTGTTTTGTCTTTGTCTAGTGATAACAGCAATCAGAAAAGATGACATAGTGACAGCGTTATCCCTTTTAACCTTTTACCAGCTGCACTGGCACCACAGTCGAGCTTAGTGTGCAACCCACGCACCTGTTGGTAAATGAATACAGTTCAATGGAAAAGGCTATATTTAAAACAAATTCTAAAGCCATTATTTCTCATGCTCTTACATTGCGTGTCTTTTCACTGGATCAATTGTTGTTGTTTGTGCTCCACTGCCGTTGGTTAAGCGTTGCACTAGGCCTGTATTTGACCTGGGTGCTGTGGAGCTGTTTGAGGCCAAAGGTCACTTGCAGTTTGCCTGTGAACACAGCCTAACTCTGATCTCTTGGAGTTTGACTAAGCTCTGTCTGTCTGTTAATGTGTGTGTGTGTGTGTGTGTGTGTGTGTGTGTGTGTGTGTGTGTGTGTGTGTGTGTGTGTGTGTGACTTACTCCTACACATCAGATTGCAGAAGAAAAGGACAACAGCCTGACATGGCCATCATGGTTGTCCTTATCCTACGCACCAGCCTGTGTGTGAGCGAGTCCAACAGCTAGCAGAACAACAAGCCCTCGCAGAAGTATCAAACTGCTCTTACTTATGAAGCTCCCTGATACCCTGACTGTCCTAGAAAGCACCATAGGAGTCACCATGCTGGCTGCTATACAGATCATAGCCTCCGCATTTGGCAGTAGTCATCCATTCCTAGTCCTGTAGTGATGTAGTAATAGAGCTGGAGAACCAAAGCCTTGGTGAATCTTTAAACTGAAGCATTCTTGCATCTTTCCGTTATTCACTGCCATAGTTCCTCTTCAGATGTGTGACACTAGAAAAAATTAGGTTTGGCAGCGAGTGGTTTGGAAGAAAAGAAAGTGAGATGGATGGCGGGAAAAGGCAGCGATGAGGAAATTGAAAAAGATAGGAATGGGGACAGAAGCGGCAGTATTGGAATTGGGTAGTGGGGCGATGCTGAATAGAATGTGTGACCAATAAATGATGAGCTCTTCCTCTCCACTCCAATATGATTGGTTACACCTCCCCGAGGCATTACCCACAATACAACTGCCGCTATAGGGGTGCCTTTTTAAATAGTCTCTGCCTGATGTGACTCTTAAGGTTAATGCAGTTACAAACCGCCATACAAGTTCTAAATGCAATTAGCCAGCACAAATTGAGGAGACTGAGAAAGAAAGAGACAGAAAGAAGAGGCTAGAGATGAGACCTAGCAATTTCAATTAAGGAAGAAGGAAGCTGTTTCGGCGAATCATTTTCAGAACAAACCGTTGCAAAATACCACATTTCTCCAGTCACACTACATTCTCATTATATTTATGGCCAACATTTGATTTACTTCCATTTTTAATGGAGAAAAGGAATCAGTTCACCTGAAACTGTGGCTCAACTGAATGCTGGAAATCTGTGAAGCAATGCTTACCCAAGGTCAAAATGCAGTTTTGTTTCTGTGTGAGTGTTTGCGAATGGGGCAAAGAACAGGAGTGTTAGCCTAGCTGAGCCTGTGCACTGCTACACATACATACAGAGTAAGAGTGGCTGAATCATGCTTCTGCTGAGCTCAGCTGTGTGTGTGTGTGTGTGTGTGTGTGTGTGTGTGTGTGTGTGTGTGTGTGTGTGTGTGTGTGTCCCTCCCTCCCCTGCCTTTCTTTTCACAAGGGAGCTGGCGCTGCCAGGTTGCACTCCTGTACTTCACTTAATGAGATAGACTGAATGTGGAGATGTCATCTCGAATTCCATCTTCTACATTGGGTGACACCGGGACCCCGCCCCCCATATCCCTCTTCTCTGCTCACTCATCATCTGAATCCTGCTCGCTCCATCAATCCAAAGCCCCAGAGTCGATTTGGTCTGGTCCCCCGCCTCAGCCCCCAGCTGGCGTTGGTCTTTCAGGTATATGGATTTGTCAATACAGCTGCTCTATGAGCTTCATCACAAGAGAGGCACGAGGTTGATTGAAGCACATAGGATTGTGTACAGAACCAGTGGATGAATAAGGACAGAGGAGGGAGGAGGGAGGAGGGAGGATGGAGGATGGGAAGGAAAAAGATGAAAGTCTTTTTTAGAGCAGGCAAACATTTGGGTGAAGCCTTATGTTCACAAAGAAAGATATAGTCAGATGTACTACAGAAAAATAAAGGTGATAAAGTGTAGATGAATAGACAAGAGAGGTTGTTTCTCTACGTCTGTTGGTATTGATTGGGAGCATAGGCCTGTGTGTGACTGGACCATTTTATCTCCCTCGTTTCTCCTTGCAGTGACACTTCTAGCTTTGTCTGCCTCCCCCCCCCCCCCCCCCCCCCCCCCCCCCCGCTTCTCTGGCCTTACCATCACCTCTCAGTTTCATTTACTACTGCATTCCCTTCTCTGCCTTTTGTGTATGTGTGCGCGTGCATGTAAACACATACTGGCTCTAAGCTGCGGACCAGGCAGGACTCCAAATGGAAAGAGATTTTATCACTATGTCTGGCTTGCCATTTCCTTGTACATCTCATCTAGCGGACAGGGCTTTCTGCTCAATAACATTACTACCACTCGGACCCACCATACATTCACACACAGAAACACTGTCACAGTCGCACAGTGTAGTGAGCTGTCAGTCAGGACAGATGTCACACCCATAATTGAGTCTGAGAGCGACGGTGCTGTAGTGCTCCCATCGGAAGAAATCCTTTCTACTGAACATCACTGAAGAGGGCTTTAAAAACCCAGCGGATCACTGTAGTAGACAATACTACTGCTGAATAGAACATGTAGCACTGTGAATAAAACAGCGCTGTTAAACGGGGCCAAGCAGACACCTGTCTGGGTGGGGGGGAAAATGCATTTATTCCAAGTTAGAAATGTTCAGTTATTCTTTTGTAGGGCTTCACAAAGGCTCTACTCAAAGTTGGGGCAGTAAATCAATTAGAGAATTGTAATTTGGAGGAGCAAATGCATTTTAAATGTGCCTTCCGACGTGTAATCTCATCGCAAAATGGTCAAAGTCCCATCTTGCTGGGGTGGATCTTAGGTCTTGCCAGCTGCCTGTCACTTGCATTGACTTGGAAACACTGAACAAACACATTCAGAAGGCCATTTGGATATTGGACAAATTCACTGTGAACATTGCCAAATTTACAGAGGACCACTGAAGCTAGAGGTCTTCACATGACCTACCAACCTACCTGAAATCAGAAGAACAGTCAGACACACAGACCCTGCGCTCCCCGATTACACTGAATATAAAATGGTCTTTGATACTAGGATCCCAGTGACCCATGAAGACTACTGGATGAGACGGCATAGTGATTTAGCCCAGCTGCCTCTTGCTTCAAATATTGCTGCTAGGAGTATGGCGGGCTAATTAGGAAACTGTTGCCATTAAACATGAATCTAAATGCTCTCTTAGCCTACAGACTCACTTTCAAGCATACACTGCTTTTCAAATTTTAGTGGTTACCCTTATGAAAATATAAATGATGTCAGAGAGGCTCTGCTCAGAGAGATTTAGCTCATCGCCCACGCTACTGAGCTAGGCTAATGAGAAAGGATTTATTGTGCTAACAAATACACGTGTGTTGGTGTGTGTTTAGTGTATGTATGTTTATTAATGTTTATATAATGAGCTAAAGATGCGCCACTGTTCCTGTTGTTGATTTGATTAGCTTAGCTAAGCGCTAACCCCTCAGGGGCCTGCTGCCTCTTCTCTGTGAGATTAACAGAACACAGCCACACTTTGAATATGAATTCAGCATGAATATGGATGTGAATGAATGTGCGAACGAGTGTTTGTGTTGATGTCGTTAAAATGTGTGCTAGTAAAGAGTGGATCTCGCAGGATAATAGCCTCCAGGACTCGTGTGGTTGTGAGTGGGGTCCAGGACACTCACACTGCTGCATTGTTTGATGTTGGCGGCTGCTTTGAAGCCTTAACTGAGCACTAAGGGGACAGGAGGTTTTTTCCTGGTGCAAGCTATAGCCGACATCTGATAAGCCCGTTTGACACAGACACCATTCATATATACGAGAACATGCATAGATATTGGCACTCAAGCTCTCACTTGAGGCAGGTTATGCAAGACCAGTTAGAGATGCTGACACGTAGACTATTTTCAGTGATGTATCCTGTGCACGGAGAGAACTTGTAAAGAGTAACTGCACACAGGCAAATAATTGTTTTCGCAATGCCAAGTAGTGGTTGGCAGTGATGTAGTTTGTGCAACGCAACTGGCTATGGTCACAAGCGCATAAGCTGCACTCCATTCTGCCGTGCCAGCATGCTGAATGTTGTGTAGCGGTAAGGGCGGGGGAACCCTATAAAACGAAGATTGGTATGATGTTAAATATCTATTGGCTGATGGGCAAACAGCTACACGTCATGAAAATGCTGCCCTAAACATGAATATTATCTCTTTACAGTTTATTTGAGAGGCAGGGACATTTTTTGTAACTTTTCGATTTTGATTGAGCCACAACAAGCCACAGTGAAGTATGTTTCTATTAGTATGTATTGTTTATGATGCTGTTGGTCTTTCGCTAACCTGCTTTACAAGTTTTGTGTGCCAAATTGAAATAGAGTGGAAACGACTGCCATTCATGTCAAACCACCGTGCAGGTTGGCTTTTTGAGCGCACCCACAGACCACACGCAGCTATGATCATGGGTGTGGTCAGAGGTTCAACAGCTATATCTTTTACCCCATTGAGACCAGTTGTTAAGAGCAACAATGTTTTAAGTTAGAATTTTGGGCTTTTCATGCCTTTATGATAGAGAAGTGCAGATTGTGAAAGGGGAGAGAGAGAGGGAACGACATACAGCAAACGCCACAGGTCTTACTCGAACCAGTGGCTGCTGCGGGCAAGGATTAAGCCTTTGTATAAGCCTGTGTTACCAGTTGAGCTACCGGGACGCCCAAAAACAGAGGTTTTAGTTAAAACACCTGATGTAATGGATTTGAACGTGGGCCGCAGAGCCAGCCACAGGCTTTTTTCAAGTGCTGGTGTTGAAGTGAAATGTAGAAGTGGAGAAGCCTGAGAGGCTTAACTCATTTTGGTGAAGCAGCAACAAGGCAGCAAGCTGATGACCCTCGCGTTCTGTCTCAGGGACACACAGCTATCTAAAATCTGTAGTACACAATCCAATAATGCACATACGTGTGTGTGTGTGTGTGTGTGTGTGTGTGTGTGTGTGTGTGTGTGTGTGTGTGTGTGTGTGTGTGTGTGTGTGTGTGTGTGTGTGTGTGTGTGTGTGTGTGTGTGTGTGTGTGTGTGTGTGTGTGTGTGTGGTGGGGTTGGCATATGCCTAATTCCCCTCAGTGCTGGCAGCTCAGACAGACAGTTGCTCCCTCATCTGCTGCCCTGCTGGATGGGTGCCTGGTGATTGAGTGCTGCCCACCTCCCTGAGCTACACTCTATTTGTTTTTATCTCTCTCCCACAAAGACACTGTTTCTCATACACCAACACAACACACACACACACCTGCTAATACTCTGCACCTCTGGCCAGCTTCCACACTCCACTCCACTCGACCCCGGTCTTGCAATGTGCTCTGACGAAGTGGTACTCTAGATTCTTGTCATTGTGTGTTTATGCACAATACAGAAGGCCTTAGATATATGACTGTATTCTTGGACTCGTATGTACCTTTTTCGGGGAGCAGCCGTTTGGAACTGGCCAGAAGACAAGTGATATGTTTTGTAAGGTTCACACACACACACACACACACACACACACACACACACACACACACACACACACACACACACACACACACACAGAGAGATATGGTCAGATGGTTGGGGCTATAACTGGTTCTATCCTCAGGGAAGTCTTTAATTGGTCACAGTGCTTTACCATCTGGGGCTGGGGCGACTGATGGAGGGATGAAGGGAGATGGTGGGAGCTCCTGTTAGGGGTATAGAGAGAAAAAAAGAGGGGGAGGGACTGTAAATGCAGCACAGGGATGCAGCTTATTAGTTTTAATACTTGCACCTCCAGTAATATTAGAATCATAATACACTTGATAAATGTTGTTTATAGTGTACAAGGGGGAAGGTGTGTTTTGTGTGTGTGTGAAAGCAAATGATTGCATCCGTGTGCCTGTACAGTAGGTAGACGGGTTATTGCTTGGCAGTGTGTGTGTGTGTGTGTGTGTGTGCTGTTGATAGACATGGAGCAAAACCCTGCACATGTGCTCACAACCTCCAGGACGGCAGAGTTGGAGAAGACAAACCGACATACATAGGGGTGGCGTCTGTATGTCTTTCTCTCTTCTCGGGCTCGAGTGTTTGCTGTAATTCATGTTATTTGGATGCACAAGCAGACGGAAGCGTATAACGGATGAAACGATGGAGAAAGTGGGTCTCAAGCTGGTGAAGATGAGAAGAGAAATGTAGGAAAAGAACGAGAGGAAGGGGGGGAATGGAAGGAATATTTCACGTGTTTAGGCATGATGAGTAAATCTTTGATGCTTTAAAGGATTTCAGTCAACGATAGCTTTGCACACAGCTCTTCTCAAATGCTCTTAGGAAGATTTGTCTTTCATACTCCCACCTCTCGTCAGACTACCCCTCCTCTCACGCCTTGCCTTATAATCTCCCGCTTACTCTCCATCTTCCCAACACACTCACTCAGGCTCATTTCCTGGCTGGGCCTCAGTGAGAGGTTGTGTCATATTGTGTACACGAGCGTGCGCCCGCTTGTGTTTGCGTGCGTCTTAGTTAGTGTTAAATCCTCCTATTCTGCCTTTGTGTAAACAGCGTCTCATGTTTGAAAGCTTCTTCTCACCACGGATCCCTTCTCTTATCGCACAATTCAGCATTTTAACACATCACCATTCTCCTGCTACAATAACAAAGCCCACTCCTTCACTCACTGCCCATCTTTCTTTTCTTCTCCCACTTTCTCCTTTTGTTTTTACCTTACCCTCTCTGCTTGTGCCGTTCTGTGAGAAAACCATGACGCGTGCATAGAAGTCTGATAAAACAAACTGGTGAGACATGAAGGTTGATTGGAAAGTGCTTTAGATGTGTTCTTGTGTATTTATTTTAATTTGAATATCATATTTACAGCCAATTTATTTATTTGTTATTCTTAGAACTAGTAGTTTTCTAAATTCATGCATTTTGCAGCTCAGCACATAGTAGTAAAACACAGCCTGTGCCAGCAAGTTTTGTTATTAAACCACTGTATGTTCTCCTACAAAAATAATCTTAATAAGCAGCACACCCCTTAGGACTGTGTGTGTGTGTGTGTGTGTGTGTGTGTGTGTGTGTGTGTGTGTGTGTGTGTGTGTGTGTGTGTGTGTGTGTGTGTGTGTGTGTGTGTGTGTGTGTGTGTGTGTGTGTGTGTGTGTGTGTGTGTGTGTGTGTGTGTGTGTGTGATTTAGTGACCCAGTACAGCTGAGTCACAGCTCTGGAGGAAATGTTTGGCGGAGCAGAGGGGAGTAACTCAGTCACTTATACTACTGTGTGTATGTCAAAGAGCAGCTGTCCCCTCAGGCTGACTATCTGTGTGTGTTTGGGTGCTTGGGTGGGTGTGTACGAGAGAGAGAGTTTTTGATGTGCCTCTCCTACCTTTTAGGTATAATGAGCTGTAATAACTACAGGGGCCTATCTCTATTTCTCTCTCCTACTCGCACACAGAGCAGATGTTGATGATGATCCCTTTACTAGTTGTACGACCCCCTTGGATAAAAACAAACACACTTGCAATAGCGTCATAGTCTCACTTCCATGCAGACTACATAGAGTGTGATCAGCACTCGATAAAACGTGCCAGCCTGTGTTCTAAGACAATCATGAAGAAGACGAGCTGGAGGAGAAAGGAGGCAGAATCAGAATAAGTGATAATTGGGTGCTTGTCTAACGAAAATTAAACTCACCAGAAAATATGGTTGAGAGAGGGGGCGTGGATAGAGGGGGGTTTTCGTATATGGAAGCTCGAGTCAGGAGAAATTGTAAGGAGAAAAATGGGACAGAGCCCGAAGAATGTAAGGAGACAGGAAATAGTGCTTCAGAGACCCCATTATTAAATGAAGAGGCCCTTTCCTTTCAGTCATTGTGACCTCTGTGTTACAGCACAGGACACACACTTACACCCACACACCCACTCAGACTGATGTTCCATTAGCAGGGGACCTCACAGCTCCTAACTGAAAATCTCATAACGGCGTCTGTAAGATTTCTCATATCCTCTAACCCTTCCCATTACACCCCACCCCCATTTCTATTTTGTCTCTCCACATTTTTAGAAGATTGGATGTAGCGTGTTATGATAGGACTGTGTGGAAGCCTCTTTGATCAGATGGGATAGTGTGAGACATTCAACTTATGATGCTCATTTACAAAGAAATAATAGAAAAATGTTTTTTCATTTGTACAAGTTTGTTTAATAAAATACCAAAATGGGATAAAATGATTGAGAATAAACTCCAATCTCTGAATTCAGATAATAAGCAAGTGTTAATACATTCATAATGTGTAAGGAGCCCGTTCATTCTGCACATACTCCACTCTGAAAGGAAGACTTTGCATCTACAGTAACTCTTTTGTCCACTCATAAAAGCCTACAGATTACAGCACATATATTTTTAGGTTTTCCCCATTTGCATGGTGATTGTGTCTACAATGATCCCTTGATTGGGATTGAGCTCTGGCATGTTCTGGCAGCTTCAGCCCTCTATGCACAAGATCTTGACCTGGCGGAATTCATCAGCAGAGAGAAATCAGATAAATAACTTTTAAATCTTGACTCATTGATTTTCAAACATACTCTATGACTTGCTGAATTTATGTACTCAAGGTCTTACTTTCTGCAGATACAGTAAATGGTAGTGCAGCAGTGAAAAAGATCCTGCTGCTTGTGTTACATAAATGGATGTGATTTGTTAATGAATCATTTACTTGTTGTGCCAAAACAAAAATGTAAAAATCAGTTATGCCTCTGACCATGCACTAAGCTGTGTCGAAGTCTGAAAGCTTTGCAGACTGACTTGGCTGCTTCCAAATAATTTCAAGTTGGTCCACAGTGCCATCCACATATAGACACATGAATGTGCCGTTACATTTCTCATTGTGCTTCCTGATTTTAAATAGTTCCGTCCCAAGGCATTATCAACACTCCGCCCACCATCACAACAGTGTCGTATGCACTACAATTAAAACGTGATAAAATTACATTAGAATTTGTTCATGTAATAAATTGATACTTTTTCAAGACAAATCACTGAAATTACTTAATTAAATTAGCTAATGAACAATGGATGAAAATTGTAATAAAAATAGCTAATACATGATTAGCAGTTTGCCTAACCACTCCTTGTACAATGAGAGCTTAGCAACCATCACCAGGCACGGCAGGCCTGTCAAGCTTTAAATCTTCTCCACATGCTGCAGCGGTGTGCATGGGGCTCTGTTAAGAGCAATGCACAGCTTTTAACGAGTTTGAAAGGATGTTGTCTTTTTGGTAGCCTTTCCAAAAGCATTAGAGCTAGTGGCTGGCTATAAATGAGAAGCATTAGACATCTTAGTCTTTCTGAAATCAATGACCCATTGCTTGGAGAATTATTATTATTAAGAATTTAAGGTATATCTGCATTCTTACAGTAAAATGCAAGTATACAAATCTTGATGGGGTGTAGTAGCAAAAGTAACTAAGGAAGGTGAAGTTTAACAAACGGTTAATAAACTACTCTGATATAGTACTAATACTAAAAGTACAGCAGTAGATTAGTTTAACACTTTTTCTATTACTGAATACTTTTCTGGAGAAACAAACACAACAGTGTTTGAGTAAATAGAAACTTAAAATCCTTGGGTACTGCAAATTGTGGATTTAAAACAAGAAGGAAAAAACCCAGACCCTACTAATAACGATACCGTAGTGACACACACATACTCGCTTGAGAACTTCATATTAACAAACACAACATTTTGACATCAGATCTTAATAGACAAACAATCCCCTTTTTTTCCCTGGGTCCATACAATGCACAACAGTCTTTATGCCTGTATTACATAAGGCAGAAATAGGCAAAAACACGAAAAGAGACAGATGAAAATAGTGTTCTCAATCTGAGACTCAATAAGGTGCCAGGCTCATCTGATCATGTGTGTGTGTTCTATTATGGATGTACCCCCTGCTGTGGACCTAGATCCCACACAGCAGACTTCTACTCCAGTCTTTCTTCTTTCATCTATGTTAAAGAGGGCTCCCACGTGTCTCCTTTCTGGCTCTAAGGCGTGATCCTTACTCTGCCCTTTATTTCTCATTTTACTCCGTATCCTGACGTTATTATCAGTTCAGGCTCTTGGGGATGGTTTGTAGATCTTGGTTCATCAGAGTTTGCTTTAGTTGTTGCTTGTGGTGTTTTGTTTGAAGAACCTGCTTGATTTTCCATTCTCCTGAGAAATTGCTTGCTTAGGAGCAAGCACTTTCTCTCTCTCTGTGTGTGTGTGTGTGTGTGTGTGTGTGTGATTTTAGGGTATTGAAGTAAGAGGGACATCACATCAAAGTTCATTTAGCTGACACTTTTGTCCAAATCGACTTACAATAAGTGCAAACAATCATGAGGATACAACTCCAAACAGCAAGAATCTTGCAAGTACATCAGCTTCAAATAGGTACAATCATTTAAGTGCAGAACAATAGCTTCAAATAAGCCAAACAAAAGTGCAACATACAGAAACAATAGAATATGAATTCAACCATTAGCTACAAATAGGCCAAACCAATATAAGTGCAACATACAAAGACTTTTTTTTAAATTAATGTCTTTATTCGTCAAGGTGCAGTCGAAACATGTGAGTTTTCAGTCTGCGACGGAAGGTAACCCAAGTAAACACAAAATGCAGTTCTTAAATGATGATTTAATTTATTGAAGGAAAAAAGCTATCCAACCCTTCCTGGCCCTATGTGAAAAAGTAATTGCCCCCTTAGTTACTAAATCAACCAATTTACCCACTCAATTTTCACTCACCACACCCAGGATCTAAACATTACTTAAATAGAACCGGTCTGTCAATGTGAAGTTGGATAAGAAGTCTCAAAAATAAGCACATGATGCCGAGATCTAAAGAAATTCAAAAACAGATGAGAAATAAAGTTATTGACATCTATCGGTCTGGAAAGGGTTACAAAGCCATTTCTAAGGCTCTGGGACTACAGCAAATTACGGTGAGAGACATTATTCACAAATGGAGAACACTTGGAACAGTGGTAAACCTTCCCAGAAGTAGCTGGTCACCAAAGACCCCAGACTAACATCTAAGAAACTGCAGGCCTCACTTGCCTCAGTTAAGGTCAGTGTTCATGATTACACAATAAGAAAGAGACTGGGAAAAAATGGCATCCATGGGAGACTCATTGCTAGTGATCACAAACGTTTGATTGCAGTTGTTGCCGCCAAGGGTGGCACAACCAGTTATTAGGTGTATGGGGGCAATTACTTTTCACATGGGTGATATAGGTTTTGAATAACTCTTTACCTTCAATAAATTAAATTATCATTTAAAAGCTGCATTCTGTGTTTACTCATGTTGTCTTTGTCTTCTATTAAAATTAGTTGGATCATCTGAAACATTTAAATGCAACAAATGAGCAAATATAGAAAACATAGGCAAGGGGCCAAATACTTTTTCACACCACTGTAAGTCGGAAAATGAAGGGCGTATGTCATCTGTCTTTTTCACAAAGTTGTTGACAAAGCGGGACGGTAGGAGGGAAGAAGGAGGTGGGGGACTGGGGGGATCAAGGAGGAGATCAAGAGTTTTTTGGGTTCGGAGTTCGTCAGGGTGTTTTGATTTCAGCCATTTTGTTTCAGCTCCCCGTAGTATGGTTCTGTTAGCATGCACAGAGTCATCCAACCAGGGAGCTGGAGTGGACTGGCGAACCTGCTGCAAGGTGAGAGGACAGAGAGTCCAGAGGGACATGTACACCAGTCTACAAATAGGTTGCAAACAAAATCATAACCGTCTAACTGAAGTATTTTGTGTACGTCCTGCACAGAAATCGTGAATAATTGGTGCTGTTGGGTTGTGGAATACATCAAGCAAAAGAGCGCTGTCTTTTTGTTCTTCATCTTTGTTCTTTTCTTCCTTTTTCCTTTTCATCCTCAACCTTTTATTCCTCCTACTTTACCCTCCTCCCAACATTTCCCAATTGAACCATTTCATCCCTCATTCTGACTCATCAGCTTTCACACAGAAGAACAAAGAAGTGGAGGAAGTGAATGGGCAGGGTAATGGATAATAAGTATGAGAAAGACAGGTGTAGGCACAGTTTCTTTATATATATATATATATATATATATCTCTTTCTATTAATTCCTGACCCGCCTGCCTGTGTTCCAGGCAGTACGTGACGTCCGCTCAGTGATGTTGGACTTACATGAAGTGGAGCTGAAGATCGCCCACGCTCTCTGTTTTCCTCTCAGCAGTGCTCTTAGTTTCACAGAGTAATTAACAATAATTACCCTACTGGCTTTGCCAAATGGGCATTTGCTTTGCAACACCACACTCAAACACACTGACACGTATGGCCATTACATACAGAAAAGCGCTAACCATGTCAGCGGTGGCTGAGCACCTGCAGTGCTGGGCATTGCATTGCATCATACACTGTAGGGCCAAAAGTATGTGTTCACCCAAACATATACTTTTGTGTGAATTTGGATTGGGGATTATTTTCTTGCTTTTGAGTTTGTTCCCCTTTTGTTCCAGATTAATTAATTAATACATTTTACAACTCTGGAAAGTTGTCACAACAGCAGGTATTTTAGCTTTTGTCACGACAATTGTGAGGTAAACAGTAGAAATGTGCCATTTATGTTACAAAGTAATCCATTAGGAATCCATTAGATTGAATGTATGTGATGGAAATTGAGGATTTTGAATCCTCTTTTTATCATCACACAGCACCGATCCTAGTATTAGGAGGAGTGAGCAGCTATTATATATTACAGCAACCAGGCAGCAGTGTTAGGCAGCAGTGTTGGGGACCGGCGATCCTCCAGTTCCCAAGCCAAGTCCCTACGGACTGAGCTACTGCTGCCAAGTCCCTACGGACTAAGCTACTGCCGCCAAGTCCCTACGGACTGAGCTACTGCCGCCAATGCAGTCTTGCCAGATGACGTTGTGTTGCCGAGAATTCGAGCCTAGTTCAAACTTTTTGCTGGACACCCCTATATTGTTTTTCCAGAGATAAGTTGCCACCAATGTATGCACCCAGTCCAGCATTGCAGCTGTCGGTCTGAACCCAACCCTAGGCTTTCCGGACTTGGTGTGGAAGAGCATGACTGGCCTGCACAGAGCCCTAACCTTAACCGCATGAAAGATCTTTGGTATGTAACAGCGACTGTCCGACTGTAAGCCAGGCCTTATCCCCAACACTGGTGCCCAACCTCACTAATGCTTTTGTGGCTAAGTTGGAGCAAATCCCTGCAGCCAGTTTAAACAATCTTGTGGAGTGCCTTCCCAGCAGAGCAGAGGATGCTATGGCAGCACATTAACGCCTGTGGACTAAGATGTATAACAATCGGATACATTATGGAAGTCCACATACTTTTGGCCGTCTTGCTAGTAGGGTCATCCTGCCAGCTCTCAACGGAGTTTCTGTGGATTGCGTCACTATATAATTTTGTTGCAGTATTTGCCGGCAGGCATAAACAAATTCAAATATATGTCAGAGAATAGCTCCATCATCAATATTGCCATCGTTACGCACCTTTGATATCTACTCCTTTATTCCGATTGGCCAGCAGCCAGTGGTAAAAGTTTCACATTTCCAACTGAGGCTAAGCTACCACCAGTCTCAGTAAAATAAACAGAGCCAGACACGCGTTAACTATTACACTTGCATTTTACACTTAGGCTTTCAAATAGGCACATAACCGCGCAAAGACAACTAAATTACATCTGTGTGGGTGCATGCATGTGTTGTTTGGGCTGTTGAAAGGAGACGGCATGTGCTTATTTGAGCCAGAACATTTGCACTGGTAACATCCAGAAGGCATCTCTCCAGTTTTGAGTAATCATTAGTATCTTCTCCCACAACGAGACCAGAGCAGTGAGCGCCACAAAGTGTCGGGTGGTTGGATCTTCACGTTTGTTCCATCTTTAAAAAAAAACATGTTCCCACAAACACTCACATGTGAAAACGGTGTACGAACACAAAGAAACGCTGCTATTTGATTTCCCGTTGTTCCTTTTTTCTGTAAGGAATCTTTTCTGCTTCTGCAACTTGAATGACCACGGAACACGCTTCAGAGAGATGTTAAAGGTTTGGGTGCGTGCGAAATGTACTCTTCAGGCTTAATAAATTATCATCTGTTTTTCATGTCGTCTTTGCAAAATCTCTTTCCATGCCGTTTTTGTGTCCTCGTGTCCCCCACACTTCTATCCCTGTGTGACTGGACTTAAAAGGCCAGCTTGAGGGATGACAACCGTCACTCACTTCAGAGGGCTGAGAGAGGAGGGGAAGATCAGGAATGGTGGGAGATGAAAGCGAAAATTGCAGATGAGGTAGAGCAGGAAGAGAGTAGTTTTTAAAGATTTATACACATTGACAGCTTCAGTGTCAGTCAAAAAAAACCGCACAATAACACAGACATGTTTTTTTTCCTTCACATCCACACATGAGAACCTCCATTTCAAAAATGCGAAAGATTGCCTAATTCATCAGTGAGAAATGTTTTAATCGCTAGTACTTGTGAGATTCCAGCCTCTTCGAATGTGATACAAGTGAGGAAAATTACTTTAAATTCCTGAAAGTCCTTAAAATCAAATGCATTTATTTATTTTATGGTAATAAATATTGGCTCATTGAACACATGCACACTTTTTGCAATGATGAAATGACAGTGCTAAATGTTTCTTTTTGAATATGTTAAAAATGCACTGAGGAGGCATACCCATTAACCTCAACAGACTTTCTCTTGCGGATTTGCCTGGGTTAGTGAGGGAAATTAAATGCATTTAATATCTGGCATTTGCTCTTAGGTAACACTATTATTAACACTTACATGAGCTAGGAAGATTTTGCAGCTGCACAGCTTTTGGCTTGGCAAAGTGGCTCCATTTTCTTTTAACACGAGAATCAACTTAAGTTGAGAGTGTGCGTTTTGTTTTCCCTAAAATGTGACTTGTACAATCTGTTAACATTGTGGTGTCTGACCCTCCATGTAGACACACAAAGCTGGTCCCTCCAATGTATTATTTATTCATTAGTTAAACCTGTTTTTTTGGTTTGGATTAGAATTAGACTGAGTTAAAGGATATGACTGGCTATATTAAAACCGTTTTGCTATTGTCAACAAATCCCCTGAAAAGACCAATTTTAATTTTATTGTTTTATTCTGTCCTCTACTACTTTCCAGCCTCCGAAGCCCATCCATTTGTACTGAAGTAATTCTTATAACTTTAGAAGAACAAAAATAAACGACCAAGGATGCTTTTTGTTTATTACTCTACACATTTTCCAACACATCTGGGCCCTGCAGACTTTTGAAAATGTTACTTAAATGTATAAGATAATACATTTGTTAGGGACTATTTTTAAGCAAAGAAGATACACTTTTGGTGTACAAGTGAGTATTTACTGCAGCAGGATGGTGTATGTGAGATTGACTTAAAACAAACACAGTGCCCATATTTATTGTAATGAAGAACAATGTTACCTATTGCAACTGGCTCATTGAAGTGTTGTAATAATTGTAGCTACATGTAATAGTAGGATCAACTCATCGTTGGTTTTGGTGTTTTTGTAGGATTTGTTTACCACAAAAAAATATAGAATAGCCTAAGATTTGTCTTTTAAGGCTATTGTTATGGTTAAGGAAGAATAAGTCATTACAATGTCCTCACAAGTGACACAAATGAGTGTGTTTGTGTGTGCCACAGAATGCCATCGCATCCTGTTCTTAATCCTTCCCAGATTGAGGTCAGTGGGGCTATTTGGAGGATCTCGGTGTGTTTACAACCTCATTCTGACCCTTGGAAATGATGAGATTGGCTGGTGCTATCTCATTGGTTCTGTCTCCCAGACATATCTGTGTGTAGGGATGTGATTGGCCCAAACAATTTGAGATGATGTCAAAATGTTAAATATCTCTATAAGGAGCCAGCTGAGGGACATGAAGAATCCGCTGGCTGTTTCCACACTGTTTCCCCCGGAGGTCCACAAAGGGGTTGGTGTTGGGGGGATGAGGTTGTTATAGTACCTCCCAGCTGTGCTGAGAGGCCCTCGGCACCATGTGGGAGGGTTGCTATGGCAATGGCAGGTTGTAGCGTAGGTGTGTTGTTGTGGTAACTGTATGTCTACTTGAGGCTGCCGTTCACTCAGTGTTGGCTGGAGAGTCGGAGAGGACTCGGTGACACCAGGTCTGTGAAGAGCAGAATCAGACTTTTGGGATGCTTGTGTAATGAAATGTATTTTTTATTGGATCTTTTCTTTTTCAGACAGAACATGGTAACAAAGGGCTGAGCGAAATGGTTAAATTCTTTATCACAATAATTAATAAGGATATTTTCTGATATGAATATGCACTTTATTACAACATGTTGTGTGCAAAATCACTTGTAAAAATGATCAAAGTGATTAATAACCTTGATTCTAGTGACTCGCTACATCATAAAATAAAAAACCTTTATATCCGTAAAACTTCATCTAAACAATCTATCTAACCCAGCACATATCTGTAGAACAATAACATGAAATCTTATATTCACAATATGATTCCACTGAAAGTTAGTACATTATATTATTGAGGAATTATCACCCAGCAGTTGCAACCATTAGCAGGAGCTGACTGCTCAGCCTAAACCTGTACTGAGCTAGAAAGGTTCTCAGTAGAGTGCAGATCTCCACCAGGTGTCTCTCAGTCTCCCTTCCCAAACAAAGACGAGTTGAATCTCAATCAATTGTCCCTCCCAGTTTCTATACAGTCTCTTAAGAGGAGTGAGGCGTCAGCAGTCAATGACTGTATAAAGCAGTGAGCAAAATAGGTTTCTCAAAAATTGTGAATTACCGCAACCATGAGAGGTCCTTGAGCGTACAGTCATAAATGAGCACAAAGAAATAATAGGCTGATGGGTCCAGTACTATTTGAGATTATATGCAGACAGACAGATACACACACACATGCACACACACACACGACCTAACGCATGCTCTCCGCACAGGCTTATGCCTGGTGGAGATATTAAGCATATTTATATCCACACTAATACAGATCTACTAAGACTCCCATGCTAGTCATTTTATCATCCAATCAACAAACAAATATATCAGCAGAATAGTTTTATTTTTGCCCCTGACTACCATTTGCATCCCTTGTTGCTAGACTGTTTATCAAGCTCTCAAATTAATGGAGAAGTGGTTTAGAGCAGTGGTTCCCAACATGTGGGTTGGGACCCCATTGGGGTCGCTGAAGCTTTACAGGGGGTCACAAGGCCTTCTTGATTTTAAGGGGGATTTTAAATATATACAGTTAGCCAAAATCTCAGGAGTAGGGTAAGGGCACAGTGAATACCTGAACACAAGCTGCTTTATTCAGAGAGTTTTCCCTCTATGCTAAAAAGTCTTGTCCTACATTAGAAAAGTACACATATAAAACAACCAAAGAGCTAAAAGAACAATGGCTAAGCATCAGGGAGAAGAAAACACAGAATTGGTCAAAAAAAATAAAGCAATCAAGTATGCATGATTTGTCAATGAAAACATAGAGACAGAGAATTGTATTAAAAGTTCAAACAGGAAAACTCATCTCTGATGCAATACTCACAGGATAAGTCTGCTCAAAATTCATCCAAATAGTTGTTATACACAAACTTCATGCTGTTATTCAGTTCACTATCTGGGTTAACTTTACGGTAACATCAGTTGTTCTGTACCGATATCGTTATAAATGAAATACAATAGGAAAATATCTATAAAATGTCACTTATTCAGGGGTTATCAGTTTACTCAATGATGATCAAGGGTTCCTTTCAGGAAAAAGGTTGGGAACTACTAGTTTAGACGGCCTATTCAGTTAGACCTTGTCTGTATTTTAAAGATGGCTTCAAACTATTGCAGGAAACAGTTTATTCTTGTCTGGACGTACTGTATGTACCGCTACAATGCAGCATCTCATTACATTGCCACTGTGTTTGACCCAGCTGATTACTCGCTTTCTTTTCTTGCCACTTTTGTTTTATCGTTGTTTCTTTCTCTGAGTGTCTTGTTAAACTCCAATAACCAGATGTCATGCCTACTCTCTGCCTCCTTTATCTTTTTTTTTTCTCTGATCTCTCTGCCTTTGTCCCCCTCCGCCCTCCCCCCAGTGTGTTTCATTAGTGCTGTCTGTTCCTCTGTTCCTGCGATCCCCATATCTCAATTTAACTCATGTTTTCACACAGACACATGAGCGCAACCACACAGAGATGCATGTAGTATATACAGTAGTATGTCCTTGCATATGTCAAATGATTGCAGTAATAAAGCTTTTTTCCCCTGTATGTATTGCTAGTCATAGCGGGTGACTTGAGGCAAAGCACAGGCCTCAAACATGCTGATTTGTATTCTTCACAATGACAATCCCTTAAGAGCCTGAATAGCCAAACATCTTGATAAAGCACTCCACTAGCATAAACCCTCGCAAAGCACTTCCATTTTCTGGCTTTTAAGAAAGGCTCACCACATGGCAATGCAAGAAAGCTTCTCTCTGCATTATTTGCTCAATTCATTTTTATCTCAGCCTAGCTTAAATGGTTGACTGCTGTCCATTATACCCACTGATGTCTTCATATATTCTCTGTTTGTTAGGTTTTGTGTATGTGCACGTACACATGTGTTTGTGTGTGTGTGTGTGTGTGTGTGTGTGTGTGTGTGTGTGTGTGTGTGTGTGTGTGTGTGTGTGTGTGTGTGTGTGTGTGTGTGTGTGTGTGTGTGTGTGTGTGTGTGTGTGTGTGTGTGTGTGGTTACACCATCCATAAGCAAGCAATGCAGCATCAACCAGACAGGCCATGCATTAAATAGGGAGGCAAACAGGATATCATTCAGGAGCAGCCGCACACAACCACACACAACTGAGAGAGACAGTTTTCTTTTTATTCAAACCTTACGACCTTTCTTCCTCTTGGTTGTCCTAAATGCAGTTTTGGAATCTTAGGTCCAGTGATATCTATCAGTTTCTCTCTGCCGAGCACACTCGTACATATCCAAAAATACTCCCTTAGTTCCTTCTTAAAAGCTATATGTACATGTTTATTTCCGTCAGAGTGTTTCGAGCCTGCTTCCTGAAATGATCACATCTTGATGTCTCTGTTGCTTCCCTGCACTTGACTGTCCCCCTCTCTCATCTTCACTGTTCTCCACCATCTGGCTTAAAGTCCGTCTCCTGTTCTCAGTGTTATTGTAGATGGAAGGGCCGGGATGAATTTATTACAGCCATTTTAACTCGCTGCTTGCATATTTAGTATATGTGATCAAATAAATGTTTGAAAAGTTTAAAGAGGGAGTGCGGCTGTAAGATGCCAGTGTGGAGCTGTTCTGTTTGCTATAGCAAAACCAAACGGGATATAATCAGCCTGCCGGAGGCGTCTTCGGAGGCATCTGGCTGTGTGAGATAGAGAAAATGCCATCAACGTACGAAGACATGTGAAAGACATGTATGAACGAGAAAATAGAGGTGAATCGCCTCAGAACAAAAAGCTTGGTTGCTTTAACACCTTTTCCTCACACTGGAGAGTAAATCAGATTTGAAACCATTTACAGCAGAATGCCTGTTTATTTTCCCTTCCATAATAACAGGTGTAAACAAAAAAAGGCTGCTTTGTTATGGCCAGTTCTCCAACAACATCACATGGTATTTGAGTTGTTTGAGGGTTCATATGGTATTTAAAGAAATGCAACAATTTTATAAAATGAGTCATTCTAATCTGCCCTGACATCCCAAAGAGCCTCCACATATCCTGATATTCTTTCTTCTTCTTGTCTTTACTTTTGCAGTCATCGCTGATTCGTTGACGGTAACGGCTCCAGCCCAGACTCTGTCCAAGGTAGAAGGCGACACGCTACAGCTTACCTGCGAGGTTTCTCGGACCACACTGCAGCACACTCACTTATCGGTGGGCTGGTACCTGCGGTCCCCAGAGGATGCGGCCGCACCACCTCAGGAGCTGGTCACCTTGTCAAGGGATTTTGTTCTGCGCTCTGGCGGACCGTACAGGCAGAGGATGGCGGCAGGGGACCTCAGGCTGGATAAAACCAGCGCTACATCCTACAGGCTGACCATTCACAAGTTGCAGCCGGTGGACCAGGGCCTGCTGTACTGCCAGGCTGCTGAGTGGATTCAGGACACCGACGCCAGCTGGTTTGCCATGACCCGCAAGCAGAGCGACAAGACTCAGCTCCGCATTCAGCCCACTGGTGAGTCAAGTGAAGAGATTCTCAAAAAAAAAAGAAAAGAAATGGAGGGAGGGACGAGAGAGGGTAAAGATTCTGCTCTACTCTAAGGTTCCCCCTGTCCTTTTGACAGACACACACGCACACATGTGGGCCGGCTTCCTCTGATTGCTGATCTGTATCTCACACTAAGCTCATTAGCTCACTAAAAAGGGCTTAACTAAACCTCTACAGACTGCCCACTTTTGTATTCGTGTCTGTTTGATGGGCAACATTACAAGCACATCCAATAATTATTTAACAAGCTCCAAACAGCGTGGGTTTTTGACAGGAGGAAACCTATGGCTTCCACCTATACAATTTCCTAGACAACAAGTGGCACAGGGATCAGAATGTAAAGATGTTTTTTTTTTTCCAATCACTCCTTGCCAACAATTACACCATTCTAGTCTGTGCTTGAGTGCATTAATGGGAGAATCCGTGCTGGTTTATTGCGGTTGCCAACTCTAAAGGAGGATATTGTCTAATGGAAGGGAGGAAGGGAATTACCAACCAAGGGAGGAAGGGAGAGGGAGGGGTTGTGGGGAGACATGGCGTTGAGTAAGTAACAAGGGGGTGCAGGATGTAAGTATGTGAAAGAAAGAAATAGTTTGTTGGGGTGGCTGATGGAGGAGTAAGTCTCATATGATCATGATCTAATAAGCTGTCAACCCTCAAGACTTGATGGACCACAAACAAAGACTGCTTTACGACTCCTCACATACGTACTTATAACCTCCCATCCGACTTGACCCCATCTCACCCACTGCTCTGTATTCCACATACATAAAGAATCTCTTTGAATGCTTCCAAGAAAGGGCCACAGAGATGGGTGATAAACCGCTTTGACATTAGCACAATTACCAAGGCAGCACGCAGTGGCGAATGTCTCATGCCAGTAAATCACTTCAAAGTGGAATCGTTTTGCCTTTCTCCATTAAGCATCAGATCCGCTCTGGACCAATACAACTTGATGGTGCCCCAGATAGGGCTGGGTGGATGAGAAGGAGAGTGGAAACTCGGATGTAAAGCAGGTTTGTCAGATGAGTTCCTGCTACTTCAGGGAGGAGACAAAAGGCACAAAGAGCTCCCCTCTCAGCACCCTTCGTCACTCTCTGTCTTCTCTGTAATCTATAATGGATGGAGGTGTTGTTACGTGACAAAGAGAATACAGCAGAGTTGTGCTGCAGTGTGCGGCTCTGGATGTGAGTGCTCAAACTTGTGTGAGGATTCACTTCGATGTCTTCTTGTGTACTCACTTAATGCATGATTCCGGCACAACTTGCATACCTTTAGGCTGAACTCGTGTATTTGATGCTGCACCTGTCCGTGTGCATATTTGACAGATGCAGAGAGGAATTTAGAAAGGAGAGGGAGAAGCTCTTCCATTAGGCTCCTATTATAAAAGATGGAGTAGATCTCACGACAGTCCCATCACTAGCTAATCACCCACAGGGAGCATCAGCGAGAGGAGCAACGGACAGAATCCTAATGTACCTTTCGCTTTCGTTTTTTTTTTTTTTACCATCTCTCTCTTTTCTCTCACCTCCTCCATGTTCCCCACTCTCACATCCACTCTTATTATCTGCAGTCATGTCTCATCACTGCATTTCTTTCTCCTCTCTCAGACTTTATCCATCACCAACTTCCTCCTTAGCCCTTCTGCTCCTCACACTTGTTTTTTGTTTTTTTTAATTAGCTCTAAACACTAACACATGCTGGACCTGTTATTTATCCCTGGGCATTCTCTCAGCTGAACTCTACTGTAAAAATGGTCTTAATGGAGCTTAATGCTTCCCTTCCTTCACAGTTAATCCCATTCAAATGTCATAATACAATAACTTGCTGTCCTTCAGGTTCAGCAAGTAATCTGTGGGCCTTTCTCTTCACCCCTACAGTATGCCTTTTATTTGCATGCAATGTGTGCAAGTAATGATTATTTTCATCAACTATTCTAGTGATTTTAATCAGTCCAAATTCATAAATGTTCAGTGATATAAAACAGATAATAATGATTATTATTATTATTATTATTAATGTTATCCGATTCATGATTGTTTCATGTTCCTAGCTACACTGCTATGATTTATTTGCTTTTAATTAAAGGCACTCAGCATTCCAGTGTGTGTATACAATATCCCTATCCCTCCCACCATAATGTTCCCCATAACAAGCTCTATACCAACGTCAAGCTTTGAACTTTTACACATGAGTGTGTTTCTCAGGAAGTCTTTGTAATTACAGCTCGGGGCAACCACCTCACTGAGAGGCAGAGCAGCAGTCTCTGATACATACTGTGCTCATCATCTGGAAATTAATACAGCAAATAAAACTGAATTCCCAGCCATACATTCACACACACACACACACACACACACACACACACACACACACACACACACACACAACTTCACATGTGCAGACACCAAGTGGAAGAGCTAGCATTAGCAGTTTACTTTGACTGTCTTAGACCGTGCAGGGGGAGGAGGAGAGCGCCTGACTCTGTTTCAGACTGCTGAAGAGAATTTTAATTAGATGTGTTTTTTTTATTGCAAAGGTGAAACCAAGGGGGGGGGGGCTCTGAAAGATCAGTGTTTCACTGGGGTAAAGCACTGTGTGACCTCAAGCTTCTCGAGTTTCTATTCTCTTTCCCTCGCTCTCTTTTTTCTTTCTCTCTCTAACTGATGTCATTGTATCGCCCCCATCTATCCCTGACCCCCCCCCCCCCCCCCCGTAATCTCCTCACTCTCTTTCAGCATGCAGGTTTAGCATCCTAGACTGTGGATATTAGGAAAAGGCAACATTGTGCATTTCAATTGTGACTGACATTAAGACATCCGTCTTGTTTTTAAACATCAGAGAAAAGTTGTTTGGGAATGTAACAGATATCACCTTTTTGAAGAGATCCCCCCCACACCTACGCTCTTTCCATTCTGCTGCTTTATTTTGAATCTAGTGCTGTATTCAAGGGTTTTTGTACATGTATTGATATTGGATAAAATGAGTATCTTACTAAGCCACAGTGATGTGCAACATTCAAAAGGGGATTTTATTTGTTGTTACATAATCTCAGTTATATCACTGAGGTTTTCCCATGCAATGCAAAACTTTTTTCCAGCCAGCCGACCACATTTGTATTTGTCCAACTCAACATTTCTTTAACCGTGATGTCTCCCTCTGTTTTCCATCTTTTTCACTTAGATCGGGACTTCAGCATCCAGGTGAGCACGGAGCGACGGTCCTTCACGGCCGGTGAGCCGCTGGAGCTTCGCTGCACCATTGAGGCCCAGAATGTCCCAGAGCGCTTCTTCTCGGTGTCGTGGGTCTTCAGCAGCTCACCGGTGGCCGTGGTGGGCCCCAGTGCTGTGCCTGTCCTGGGCCCCGATTATGTCGCTCGCGAGGCGGCTGGCCACATGACCGTACGCAAAGAGAGCACCAACGTGCACTTGCTCAAGCTGCAGCACCTACGGCCCGAAGATGCTGGGAAATACATCTGCCGCGTGACAGAGCGGGAGAAGACGCCCACAGGAGACTTCATCGACCGCAGCAAGAGGTCGCGCAATGTCCAGATCACAGTCCAGCCGCTCAGTGAGTAATAATCTGTTCACAAGGCCAATGGCTTAGCCGTCCTGTCCTTAGTTGTCAATTACACTGAGAATTATGAGCTTCTGATAACAGTTTTATCTTCATGTAGGCATCATGACATGTCATGCTGTGCTCCTCTCCAGCCGCTATCTCCGTCTTTTTCTCTCCGTCTCCCCCTCTCTCTTTCTCCAAGGTGGCCTATGACAGATAGCTGCACAGCCTCTATTGTTAACTGAGAGCAAGACGGGAAAGGATGATGCTACTCTTATTGCTGATGTATTTTCTGTTTGAGTGGATTGCTAAGGGATGGTAATTCAGCATTATGGTCCTTCCCATTCCCTTGGCTTAGGGGGGGGGGGGGGGCGTGTAACACTATAGTTGGATAATTGAGCACAGAAGAGTCCGGACTCAAGAAGGCTGAGCTAACAGCCATGAAATGAAAGCGTGGAGAGAGAAAAGAAGCAGAGAAAGGCGCCTAGCTCTCCAGGGCTCTCTAAGTGGTTCCCAAGGCTAAATTAATGTGTCCTGCTGGGGCAGACCTCTTCAGCTGGGTTAAGCAGAGCTGGCCGGTGGTGTTGTGTCAGGCTTGCAGCTGATCAATGCAAATTTACAGTCAACATTCAAAGCCTTTTTCACAATCCTGTCACTTAGATTTTTCTCCATCTTTAATGGACGCAGGAAAACGCTCCTCCACTAGTTTGGGTCATTTGCTTGATTCCCTCTTCTCTCTATACTTCAATGTCTCTTAGGACTGGAACAGTGTGCGGAGCCAGCTGCTACCAGCATTATAAAACATAATAATCACAGAGTAGTATCTCCTCTGAAGCAGCTAGCACTACCTTATTCTGACCGCTCTGCACCCCCTGCTAAATCAGCCCAAAACAATGGCCCCGAGCTTGCAGCAGTCTCCAGGGAAACCTCTCTGTATGGGAGGTTTTGTTTTCCTAACAAAAGACCTTAATGCCCCATAAAGGATGTTTATAGGGTTTACACAGGATAATGGCCATGGTTATTGGAGGAGAACTTCTATGATATACAGCAGAAGTAGTCAGGCACGCATGTATTTGAATGCAGAACCTTACTCTCAGGCCGCACGCACACAATTTCAAGATGTTCTTCATCACTCTAATTGGGGGAATTGGGTAAAAGTTGGTAATGGGGTGCGACAGGGGTTAAAGTTAATGAGTCAGAAGCAGGCAGAGGTGACAGCGAAGGAAAAACAGAGGTAAACACTTCTGACAAATCAGTGTTGATGGATGAGTTTACCTTTGCAATGAGAGAGGGAGAGAGTGCTTGCATGTCACACTGAATCTATGTCATAAAGATAGAACGGACAAGTGGAGGGTAGGGAAAAAAAGAGAGGGGATATACTGTTATAGAGAGGAAATACATTCTGCAGTTCTGCAAGGAGCTAGTGAGGGAGATATAAAAAATGAATAGGAAAAGGAAGAGTTGGAGGAAGGCAAAGCTGTCGAGGAACCAGACAATTTAAAAGGAAGGAGGATGTATGTATCTACTTGTATCACTGTCTAACAAACCTCTCTTCACGTCTCAGTGTAAGAAAGTGATAGAATACAATAGGATCCTAGCTGTGGAAAGAAAACTATCAAGTTATTTCAACGAAAGACAGAAAAGAAGAGGAAAAGGATGAAGGTTTCTCCCTTTGTTCATTTGAGCGTGATAGAAGTAAGAAGCTAGTTTATTCCATATTCACAGACACCTCATGCTTATTAGGAACGCCGGCAAGCTGAGAGGGAAGCAGCAGAGCTTGGCCTGAGGGGAGATAAAAAAAAAAAGTGAGAAACCTTAAGATACTTCCCCAAGAGACAGAAGCACTGGCCCCGTATGGCTACGAAAGCTTTTGGGTCAACCAGAGCTCCATAATGTTTGATTGACGTTGAAGTGATGAGAGTCGAGATGCAGCAGAAAAACAGAGTAGAAGACCAAGTAAATACTTTTATTCTCCACTTCCTCTGAAGTGCTGCTGAATCCTGTGATCTGAGCTTTCTTTCCTGTGCCCGTGTGGACTTGGTCAACAAAGCCACACAGGGTTCAGAAAGAGAACCTCAACCCACACAAATTCAACAGGGCCTCCTTTGCGGCTGTCACTCTAATGTGCCTGAGGCCAGGTACAAAACCGCACTATGGTCACCTCACACATGCACGCATGCATGCACACGCAAGCATACACAAGACTGTGTGGTACTGTACTCTCGGGGACAGGCTCAGCTATTTGTTTTATTGCCCCTGGCCTCCAGTATGTTCTGAATGTTTTACCACAGAAAGTGTAATCCTTGTTGCCTCTGGGATTCAGTGTGAGAAGGAGTTGAGCTTTTGAGAAACTTCTTGTAACCCCTTTCATGTGTCCCATCTCTACTCATGCTAACTGCCATGTCTCCCTCTCTCTCTTTTGTCTTCCCCTCTCAGAGAGCAACATCACAGTTTCATTGTCCAGCAACACTTCTGAGGTCGTAGAGGGCGATGTGATCCAGTTGACCTGCTCGGTGTACTCCACTACTGGCCCCCTGTCTGTTGTCTGGCAGTGGACAGACACGCAGGCGACTGGATCGACCCTGGAGGTGGCCTCGGTGGATCGGGATGGCGCTTTATGGCACAGCCCCTCCTACAGAGAGCGCTCCAGCTATGGGGAGATACGTGTGGAGAAGGTGCAGGCCGACACGTTCTCTCTGTCCCTGTATAATGCCTTACCTGGGGATGAGGGCCTTTACCGCTGCACAGCAACTGAGTGGCTTCAGACCGGCACTGAACCAGAGCTAAACTGGGAGAAGATAGGAGAGAGGTCCGCCACCAAGACGGTCACAGTCAAGACCGTTGGTAAGTTACTGCAACCTAATCTAACCTCAATATTCTGATCCCACCAAGTCAGCAAGGTACATTGTGAGGCTTGGGGTAGCAGTGGGGACTGCATGCCTTCGCCTAATCTTAAGAGTTGAGAAGAGCTACTGTCGAAAATCGCATACCTATTCACTTTGAAGAGTCCAAAACCAAATGGAAAGAATAGGCAATATGGATTAAAGAGACACAGTATCCAGTAGAGATCATGCTCCATGCTGTACATCCCCAGGTGCACCAGTTATCCTGCTGCGTAAGTAAGTGTCTATCAGCCTGTACATGCTAAGCCTGTATGTTTCAGATGAGCAGCAGCTGAGCATGTTACAGGGTTAAATATCCTGGATCATATGGACAATCCTATCTATCCTGCTGTAATAGTATTTCCACGCAAGGTTCAGATTCTACTACAGACGATGTAATACATCTGCCAGCTGATTATTCGACACATTAATATGTGTCCAGGCTGCACAACCCCCCCCCCCCCTGTGGAAAATACATAAGGCCCGGTAAGGCATGTAAACTTTCTCACAAGACCATGTGTCTGCTCCAAATCAAAGAGAGGCATATGGTTTGTGATTTGCTAAAGACTGATGAACGGCGCAGGCAGAAAATGAAGTCCGCATAGTAGAATACACCATGGTTTATTCATGCACCGCTCAGGGGGAAGAGCTATTACGACACACACACACACACACACACTCTCGCACCACCTGCCACATGTCGAGAGTGCTTCCATGACACCCATCATAGATGCACACATACTTTCATTATTAGAATGGAAATGCAGCGGCAATGTGTTTCACAGTCTGTGGGTCTCCTCTGTCAGTGCTGAGTTAAGCTGAACATCCTCCGTACAGGCTGAAGAAGCCACTGGAGCGGAGCAGTGAGGAGCTGGCAGACCAGGAGCACTGGGCTCACTAAACACAAGCACACACACACAAAACCAACGGATTAACTCCCTGCAGCAGCACACAGCGGTGCTGCAGAGAAGAGATGTCAGTTTTTAAGTGGCCATTTGTTAAGTTCGGGCAACAACAGAAACATTAGTTTGAGGAACAAGGGACGCATTATGCAAATCGGGGAATAGAAGTCCGAAGCTGCTCGTCTCTCTCCAGTTACACTGCTCGACATCTCGTCTCTCTCTTTCCCTCCTCCATGCTTGTTGATCAAAGGATTTTCTAAATGTGCGCTGTTGTGTGACGGTCAATGTGCATGTTTTACTTTGTCTCAGATGTTGGTCCTCGTTTTTCTCGCTTCCAACTTTAATTTTCTTGGACCTAAACCTGCCATGCAGATAGAGAACTCCCCCCCCCACCCCCCGTGTTGTAGCTTTCTTATCTACGTTTGCCTTGCTCTTTGCACCTAATAATAAAAAACCGGAAAAGTTGTGCTCCAGTTTCTTTTTGAGCTCAGATTGTGCTGCACACTCACTGACCTGTTCTCTGAGTGTAATGCTCTACAGGCCGAAGCTCAATATTTTATATATGGTCACTGTACCTTAATTATAGATCATAGCCTCCTGCTTTATGGACTCCCTGTGCTCGCTGACGAGACCTGGAGGGGATGAGAGAAGTATATCCTCTGGGAGTCTTGTGTTTTTGTTGCCACAGTGAAGACAAAGATCCTTAGCAGAGAGTCTTGTTTCCAGCTGATTGGCTTAAGAGGCCCTTAGGGTGTCTGGGGTGGCAAGTGTGTATAAGTGAGAAGCCTACACACACACACACACACACACACACACACACACACACACACAAGCCAAAAATGTATAGTAGTCTCCCACTCAACTACAAGCACTTTGTATAGTGAATGAAACTAACGCATTCATGTTTATTCACACAAACAAAAAGATAGAGTTGTATGGGGAAAACTGGATCACCGTGAAATCCTCTTTTCTGTCACAGAGGCAGGCAGACAGTGAGGGGAATGGATTGATGGAAGAGAGGCGCAGGGAGATGAGAGATAGACTGAGAGGGGAGAGTTATTGTCTATTAGAGAATTATGTCCCCAGGCAGCTGTCCCAGCAGTAGCCAAGTCTGGACAGAGAGCCATTGATTACACACCCTGAAGGACACCGGGGGTGAAGCTGTCAGAGGAGGGGTGAGGGACAGGGAGAAAGCGACGTGGCTGGTGACAAGAATATAATGGAGAAATCTGCAAAAACCAATAGGCACAGAAGGGCCATGGAGTCTATCTCTCTCCAGTGTAGATGCATCTTGTAACATATGGAATTCGGTGAACGTTTTTAGTTTAATGAGGATAGTTTAGACTTGGCAAGGAGTTGGGCGTAGATCGAACATCAGGGCATAGAGGAAATGTCTCCCCTGGGTTTTCTTTGTTGCATCACCCATTCATTTTGAGGAGCGCTCACACAGTGGAGCATTTAAATTCATACTTAGACACAAGCACAGGGTAGTACATACATACGCATGCAGATGCAGAAGGTAAATGGCCATCTTTAGGCGCTTAATTATAAAGGAAAATGATTGTAGAGATGCTTTACCAGTAAATCGGTGCACTTTAAGTTGATACTAACTGTATTTGTTCAGGCTCGAGGCTTTGTTCCTCTTGGTAGCCATGCTTAAACCACCCCCACATCATTACCTGAGCTTTAAACTTTCAGAGAACAGACTCTATCACACACCCGGGTTGTGTAGTGCTATTACATGTAATCAGTGGTACTCTACCAATGTTGGAAAGGTTCATCAAAAGTCAAATAAAAAAAGCAATTTTTCACTCTTCCTAACATTCTCTATCCACATTTCTCACCTTTCATAGAATCTTCCTTCATGGTGTCGGCCTCATCGCGGACGCCGTCCGTTACCTTCGGAGACTCCTTTGACCTCCTGTGCCTGGTGAAGCCCCGTCACAACCCTCGTGTCCCCACCTCCGTCACCTGGCGCTTCATGCCGACTGGCACAGACGCTGGTGATGAGGATGAGGGAGAGTTCAAAGATCTGGTGACTTTCACCCGCGAGGGCACGCTGCAGTGGGGGGAGCAGCTGCTGGGGCTGGGTACCCGCACTACAGTGGACCGCTCTCACTCCAACACCAACTTCCGGTTGTCGGTGACCCGGGCAGGGCGGCGTGAGGCGGGCAAGTACCAGTGCACCGCCGTCCTGTGGAGGAAAAACTACGACAACAGCTGGAGCAGAGTAGCCAACCGCACTTCCAACCTGCTTGGCATCAGTGTCCTACAGCCAGGTAAAGCTGCATGGCTGCTTGCCAGACATACACACATTTAATTGGAACGGACACAGACCAGCACACAAACAAGGATAAACAGAGATTCAGACACACACTCACACACGTATACATCCAGTGAATTCAGCAGAGCTTAGAGGATGTCTGCCTGCTCTAATTGCTCTTAGTCTCTGGTTTAGCTACTAATTGGAGTGTGTGTGTGTGTGTGTGTGTGGGTGGGGATGATGTGGGGGTGTGTGTGTGTGTGTGTGTGTGTGTGTGGATGATGTGGGTGTGTGTGTGTGTGTATGCAGGGCAGGGTGGAGTGTCCTAATGCTAATGGAGCGCAGTGAATGGATTGCTAAATATCCCACAGGAAGAGAGAGAAAACTGTGTAAAAAAAGAGGCAGAAGAGAGAAGCGAAGGACGTAGACAGAGAGTGACAAAGTGTGATAAAGAGTGAGCGATCTGTCCTTGAACCTTTTTTCCTCAGCGGAGACATTAAACTATATGCACCACCCTCATTGGCCCTCTGTGCTCCACACGTACACAAGGAAAAACCTATTCAGACACAGCCCAATTAGTGGCTGAATATAAACAGCAAGCACACACAGATATATAAACAGCAAGCACACACAGATACACAAACACACACTGGCCAAATGTAGCCCAGTCTAGTGTGCCTCAACAGCATGATACTTCATTTATCCAGGTGAACGTGCCTGAGGCAAATACTTATCCTGCAGATAGAAAAAACCTAGTATGGCTTTCAAAGCAGTCCAGCAAAGCGTTATGGTTCCTGAAGTACCAACGGGGTCCAGATTTGGCGAGGAGAAATATGAGCAAGGTGCGTGGGTGGAATGAGAAGTAAGCTTTTCAACTTCCCAAATGCCAAATGTTTTTTCTGTGACGTTCTTTTTGTCACCATGAGAAACGCCTGGATAGTTATGTACAAGCTTGTGTCTTTGCTTGCCTGCAGGTCCCTGCCATGTTCAGGTGATGATAAGTACGATGCTGTATTGAGTTCAGAGGCAGACTGTGGTGATCAATAACACTTTGGAAATGAGACCGTGGGATGAAGTCACATTTACAGTAGATAGTCTCTCGTTCCCTGCTGCTATTGATTCATATGCGCACATGAATGTGAGCTGATGTAAACGAACACACTCTCGCACAGAAGCAGCCCAGTTCAGAGACGGTGCTTTTACTTGCTTGACTGACTGACTGTGCTCTGACCTTAACAATTCACGTAGAACGCACGCCGTCCCCGGGCCCTTCAGGAGTTATTTGGAAGTCTAGTTATCATCCTGAATGCTCATTTACCTTACCCCCCCCCCCCCCCTCCATATGCAGTTTACACTCTTTATCCTTAACATGAAAAAGGGCACAGGGGAATAAATAGAGAGTCCTCCTCCCACTCCCTTTTCTGGCAGTGTCTCCATGACAAAGTGATTACTTACCTTGGTAATGCCATCAGTAACCGTGACGACGTGATCAGTTGGCGACTGAAAGCCAATCAGTTACCATAACGGTGCGATCATTCTGTGTGTAAGGGCACTATCTCACAGGGGAGGGCGAGTGAGTAATTTCTTTATCTCATTGGTTGCCGAGACCCGGCTCGCTCCGGCTCATGTCGTGTTCGTCTCCTCCACCTCCTGTGTTCTCTTTGGGTTTTTTTTTGTTGTGCAGTCAGACCTTCATTTACTGATGATTAATTTCTCAGTATGTAGGACGTCTCTCTCTGCCTCACGCCTCTCCTCCCCATCTGCTTTTTCTCTCTGTTTTCCTAAATGTTAACCTCTCTTGGCAAAATGAGCTGCTGGCGTTTTCAGTTCCCCTCTCAAAGAAGTGGGATAAAGGGGACTGTGTGTAATGAGGGGTGAGCAAACATAGCATCTGACCAGATTCATAATTGAGAGACTTTAAGTCATGCTTCCAGAGGTACCTGCTCAATATGAATGAGTTGCCTCACCAGCATTATGTGTGCACATACATACTTGTGTGCATGTATAGGTTCTTGCATGAATGCCCCTGCTACCATGTTTCTCGAGATGTTCCTCTGAGAGCTTCCATATGCTTACTTTGCATAAATACAGAAGCCTTCCTCACGCCTGATACCCAGCGACACAACAGTAGAACTATTTTTCTCAGCTTTCTGATGGTCTAATTACACCACCATCTTGTATTCAGTAGACACAGTGTGCATCTGACATAAGAAGGTTTGAGGATGCAGAATGACGTTCCTCATTAAATTATAGGAGAACTTCAAAAGCGGAGAGTGAAAACTAGCATCAGAAATAAGCGCCCTTGATCCAACGTCCGTGCATCTTAGATTAGCAGAAGTGAAGTTGTGGGATGTAGATAAAAGCAGGACCAAACCGACACAGAAGCAGTCAGTCAGTCAGCGTGACGTTCCGTTAAACTAGCGAGCTGCCTGCAGTCAGGCACCGGCCTATTCCCTGTTCCAGATTGCATTAGCTGCACAGTGCCTGTGTCCAAGTCCCATGGGTCATATTAGATGAGATCGCCACCATATCTGCACACGCACATACACGCACACACTATTGTTATGGTCATTGTGAGGGCAACCTTGTGCTTGGGTTATCCACCACAGACTACTTGCAGAGAACCTCTGCACACACCACCATGCTCATGTACACACAAGCATGCAGTACATACACACTGGGGGGTTACCTCCCAGTGTAGTGTAAGTGTAATTATCTTAGGGTAGAACATGATTCAATATTAGCCCTCACAGCAGAATATCTACACAAACGCACACGCACAAAAAAAACCATAAACACGCGGTATACAGTTACACATATAGTGGCAGTAATATTAGATTTCACCTGATTGAGTTTTCTCTTTGTCTCTGCCTGAAATACAATAATGGCAAACACATGTTCAGCATGGCAGATCACCAGGGAAGCCTCTAAGTCTCTACAACACAATCTAATATCATCTACTCATAACTCTAAACACATGCACGCACACGCACACAAAAAACACTCCAAACTAATTATGCTGAATCTTCCCTAATGGAACCGGCGTTTAGATTAATGATGGTTTTGGGAGTTCAAGACATTTTTCTCATCATGTGAGTGTGTGCATGTGCACATTTGTGCGTGTGTGTCTGGTACGAGGAGTGGGATATTATTAAGACCGTCTGGTTATTGGCTGAGCTAGAATGATGATGATGGAGGGGAGGGGAGGGGGGTGTCCCACTTAGAGTTTCTCCTCATTTCTCCTTGCACACCTACGCTTGCCTGGCTACCTTTCGCGCACATTATCAAGCATCACGACGCAGGGAGAGATGCCTTTTTTGCTTATTCTTATCCTCCCTTCTTGTTGACTTTGTTGTGGATGTGCTTTGATTTAGAGGATATATGCCTCCTACTTTATCCTACTTTATCTTGTCCTGCCTAATATTCTCTCTCTCTCTCTCTCTCTCTCTCTCTCTCTCTCTCTCTCTCTCTCTCTCTCTCTCTCTCTCTCTCTCTCTCTCTCTCTCTCTCTCTCTCTCTCTTCGAAATTAACATTGGCTGGCACTAGCAGATGCCTCATGTGCTCTCCTTTCATGCCAGCGAAGTACTTGCCACCCAGCCGTTATTGATGGCATAGGCGTCACTGCAGTGATTGGAGATTCCTGCTTATCTGGGCATGGATAACAGCTGTCTATCTTCATTAAAACCCGTCCTATCACCTGCATGTCCTCCTTTCTCGCTCCCGCTCCATCTCTGTCTTTCTACATTTTGTTCTCACTCTCTCCATAAGTCTTTTTTAATGTCTTCTTTCCCCTTCACTCTCACTTAGCTGCATGTTTCCCTCCACACACGCCCCCAGCTTCTTTCTCACTCTTGTGATTTTTTAATATTTTATAATTCCCTGCCTCCTTCCTCCTCCTCATAATTCTCTCCATTATGTTTACATTTTTCTTCAAACAGCTTCTTCACCATTGTCAGTATTTCATAAATAATGAGGATATGGTAGCTGTGCTTGTTTGCACACAATAGTGTCTTCATCACAGTGTAAATGTGCGTGTCAGGGTTGTAAATCTTTTTTTCTTTTTCAGTTTGGGTTTGCCCACAAGCTCACCTGAGGCAGCACTCTGTGTACGGGCTGTACTGTATGACTGCAACATACAACCTGCCTCTCCTCTAATCAGAGTGCACTTGCTGTACACACACACACACACACACACACACACACACACACACACACACACACACACACACACACACACACACACACACACACACACACAGAAGAACAGACTGGGTCGTAAAGGGTGATAAATGAAGAGCCTTTGAGGGGTGCACTGAAACAGAAAATAATTTCATGAAAGATTTTTGATTAATCACGCCTGTTTCAGACATTCAAGGTCAGCCTCCTTCCCTGTGTCTTCTTCTCCACAAGGGCAAACCCTTATAATGTCTCTCTGATGCAAGAACACAGCCACATATTTCTGTCAAATCCAATCCAGGCCTCATTTCTTTGTTCAACCCAATCTGAAGACGCAATGAGATTCTTTGTGTTGTGTCTTTCCATCGCTCTTAAGCACCTGTGTGTGTGTGTGTGTGTGTGTGTGTGTGTGTGTGTGTGTGTGTGTGTGTGTGTGGGGGTCTGCGTGCGTGCGTGTGTGTGTGTGTGTGTGGGGGGGTCTGCGTGCGTGCGTGCGTGCGTGCGTGTGTATGTGTGCTGCAAACATGCGCTTGTGTGTCCTGTTGCTGTTGTAATTGAAGTCGTAACTCAGAGCTAGCTACAGTGCTGCTCCCCATGTAAATCAGTGGCTAATGGTAGGAGCAGAGCAAGAGAGGCTTAGCAGTGCCGCCTCCTGAATACACACACACGCACACACACACACCAGCCTTTATCCTGCACTTACTGAATGACCACTGTTCTCTGTGGTTTAATGAGCATAATGTGTTTTATGCTTATTGACAGCCCCCCCTTTTCAAGAATGCACACAGGCACACGGCTCGATCTGATATGTCTTTATGCTCTACCCTCCGTGCCCGCTTCACTTTGGGCCATTAATCTCCCAGAGTTACCCTGCCCTGACCCCGTGGCTCACCCCTCTCTTGTGTATCCGTTTTTCCTTTGGGCGAGCCTGCGTCCAGCAATCACTCTCTCAGACAGGCAGGCAGGAAGAGGGAAAGTGCAGTCAGTGCATCAGTGTGTTCGGACTGATGGCAGAGAACAGGAATAATATGGAGGTTGCATGTGTATGTGTGTGTATCTCTGTCTGGGTGTGTTGAAGGCTGCTGTTACGTGCACAGATCCACATAATTAGCCCAGTCTTAATAATATTGTAGTGGGAGTTGGAAAGGGGGAGAGATGAGGAGTGGTAATATCCCTCTGACACAATGGGATCATGGATACATTGCAGTCATTAGCGTTGACATTATGCTCCCAGTTCGGCAGAGGAGCCACTCTTCAGTCAGGGGAACCCCATCCCTCATTGCCTCTGACTAGCAGCCCGCTCTGATCTATGCCCCCTGTGACAGTGGTCCGGACGGGCCAGGGCGCGTAGCATTATATGTGTGTGTGTGTGTTTGTGTTTGTGTGCGTGTAGCTGCAGAGGTTGGCAAGGAGCAGCAAGCCAAAGTAAGCTGTTCTGCAGGGGATCAAGGCGTGTCTAAAGCCCTCAGTCCTAACATGCTTGGGGTCCTGGCCGTGGATTAGCCCGTGGCTGTGCTAATGCTAACGCTAAAGGCGGAGCAGGCAGCCATTAAGACTATAAGTCTTTTGGAGTGGAGCTGGAAAGACTGCCTGCTGCTTTCTGAAATCCCCCTAGGAGCATGTTCTCACTTTCTGTCTTTTACATCTCTCTCATCTTTTCCAGACTCTTTCCATCCCTCTGCACGCTCTCTCTCTCTCTTTCTTACTCCTCGGCTCTCTGTTTTTTTAGGTGCTTGTGAATATCCGTTCAGTTTAGTGATATATTTCTTAGCTCTCCTACTTTTCTCCCATCCTGTCGTCTTTAAAAAAAAATCCCATCCCTCTCTCTGTGTCTACATTTCCTCCCTCATCTCTTTATTGTCTCTTGCCCACTCTGGCCTCCTTTAACTAAGTGGAAGCATTACATCTGTGGCCCAGTGGATATAATGTCAGCTCAGTGGTCATTAAGTACATATTAGACCATATTTAAAAAGAGCCAAAATGTTAGGCAGAGACCCCACCAGCACCTAGTGTTCGCACTTCATTCGGGCCTCATTAATATTCATAAACCCACAGGTGATGCTGCTGAATATTTATGATGGTGTCAGGCGATTAGACAGAATGTGATCAGGGGAGACATAGATCATCAGAAGGGAGGAAAGAGGTGATGATTTGTCAAAACACAGACTGTGATGAAGGAGAAAAGAGGGGTGAAGTGGACATTTCAACCTGAGCCAGTCTTGTATAAAAAGATTTCACCTGGAGCAGCAGCTTAAAACATAGATGGAAAATGAATTACATTTCCTCTCTAGACAAATAATAAAGGATAACACTCTTTGATTTACAAGCTCAGGCTGTATTCTCATCTTCTGAACACTTGGCCAAGCAGTTCTCCTAGCTCCTTTTTTTTTTTGAAGTCATCCTAAAATGTTGTTACAAGCACGTGTGAGCTGTGGTTAGTGTGCGCTGACATGCCACAGTAGCATAACTAGCTGTACGCTCGTCCTCCCCCCCCGGACTCAAACTTGTTTTCATCGGCTCGACTTCATAAACAATTGTGTGTTGCAGCTTTTGGGGTTTGGGGTGCACTTTGTTATCTGTCTTCCTTATCAAACTGGGCTGTTGTTTTTATCCTTTGTGTATTTACCTCCACTGATAAATATAAGGCATAAAGACAGCTTTGTCTCAACTGCAGTTTCTGTAGCTATTAAATGAGACAAATTGGGCACACATGGGAAGGGGGGGGGGTGAGACATGGGTTCAATGAGCCAATTAGTGACAGTACTGTGTGTGTGTGTGTGTGTGTGTGTGTGTGTGTGTGTGTGTGTGTGTGTGTATGTGTGTGTGTACTGTAATGACACTACATGCCCAGCAAACTGCTGATGCACAAGTACCTCCAGTGGAGCTGAGATAGTTAAGGGGTGTAGAAGCACTTTGTCTGGATACAGCTCACATTATTGCATCTCCATTCCACCCAATAAAATATTGTTCACGCATTTGCAGAGCAAGAATTAGACTTTCAATTAAATTTTATTTAATCTCGCCTGGTGATGTAAACAAAAGGCTCTTGCCTTGTTTAATTAAGTCTGCTCTTTGTGACTGGAAAATGAGATCAGTTGGGTTCCCTAAAAAGTATGCCACGTTGTTCAAGAAGACAAGGTATTTATGCTCAAGGTTAATTTGAGTATACATTTAAAAAAAGCAAAATATAGATAGAAAAAGAGACAGTTTTTCCCCTTTTTTTCTGTGGAGAAAATAAACTGACCGGAAAAAAAAAGAGGACACAGGCTGCTGCATATAAAATGGGCATGCAGTTTCGTTCTCACCGAGGCCAGGTTTGACTGGCACATGAACTAATGCGAAGCAGTGAGTAAAAGTGTTTCCAATTACGGATTTGTCTTGCGTTGTGGATGCACCCTTGAGGATCATTAAAGAAACACAGTAGCAAAGAATAGGTGATCACACTTAAAATAGGTATTGACAGTCTTGCACACAAGAACACAGTGCTCTTCCGCAATATAGTGAATGTGCCCTCATCAGTGGCCCATTTACAAAATGACATGCATCATGTAGAATTTCTAGCCTGTTTTCTGCTGCTTGCGTCAGCAGATGCATTGATTCAACTGTGGAGGATGGCTTGGCTGTAGCTGAAGGAAGAAACCTAACTCTCAGAGGGAATGGACACGTGTCAGAGGATGTGACGGGCTGGTCTGTGAAGTCGCTTTTCTGTTAGTGAGGCATTTCACAGCAAGAGGATTCAGGAGGGAGTGGGAGACTTAAAGGTTGTTTTGGGACATAAAAAAAACGTATTTCACTTCCTTTTATTTCTCTTCCGTCTTTCTGCTCATTGATCTTCCATTTTATTTGTCCCTCTGTCTCTGCTTGTAAGTGCAAGTTATGATAACTTGTAATAGCTCATGATGCTGCCTAATAGGGCTTGAATAATTAGCCTATTTTTGCTTTGAAATGGCATTTCTGTAAACACGGATACAACAACAGGCTTTCAGCCCCCAGTTTTTCTCCTGGCTGTGGATAACTTGAAATGGGAACGGCAGAGAATTGCTTTGTCCTGTGCCAATCCAATCCTGCATGGTTCCACTTCAGGAGGTTTGGAGGTAATTCTCCTGCAAAAAAAAAAAAAAAGATTGCCAGGAATCCGCAGGGCTCGGCAGTGTTTCCGGATGGGGAGATTGTCAAGCTTCCTAACAAGTCTCCAGTGGGTACCGAGGCAGTCGTAAGGATTTATTTCAGATGCTAGCTCGAAATGCCGTTACACGACAGGGTGGTCTGGTGATGCTTTGCAGCCATGCATCTTGTGAAGTCAACCAAATGTGTTCACACTGTATGTATCGGGCAAATGTGCATGATCAGAAACGCCTATCATTTGAGCATGCACAGCAATCTGTTGGTGAGGGTGAGGTTTTCAGGGCAGATGGCTGTGACCCTAGGCAGTCAATCATATCAAAGCGTGAGCTAGGAGGGGACAGGAAATTGAGATGCAGAGGGGTTGTTTAAGATTGCAGGAGAAGCAGAGAGAGGGCGAGAAAGAGTTTTACATCGGGTCATATTTGTGTCAGTAAATCAATCGGAAAACAATCTTTTACAAATTCATATTTCGGATTAAGGCTGTACATCGTTTGATAGTTTTCACACCAATGCAATCAAAACCTGTTTTGCTACCAATCCCAAAGCAATACTTTTGTTTGATACGTTACGTTGAGAAATATAACATTTGAACAAGCGGTATTTATTGGTTGTTTTGTGCATTAGCAAAACACCTGACGTCTTATTTTGACAATTCTGGTAGATCTGCTCTGATCCAACAATATGCGTTTTATACATACTCTGTATATGTCTCTCATTTTGTTGGGAAGAGGTGGCAATATCAAATTCTGTCTCCTGTTGAGATCAATTAAGGGAATTTGTTTCTCCAAATTGGGCTCATCTAACATGCAACTCTTGGCTCGCTGTCAGTGTGCCATGCCAGCCCTACAAAGTGCTCCCAATGAAATCTTCGTGTTTTTTTTTTAGGTCAAAGATTGTTAAAATTGCTGAAAGAGATACACATATGTAGAATTGTCCTATATTTATTCAAGCTGTGTGATATATGTTTGAATGCAGGTAAATACCCCTGAGATTATGATTGTTTGAGACAAATGTGGTGTGAATTCTGTTTTGCTTTGATACATCTCATGTTAGGGCTGTTGGTTGGTGTGTGTTCTACATGCTCTGTGCTGAACTAATCCTCCACACACACACACACACAAACACACACACACACACACACACACATACACACACACGCATTGACAGCAAGGCCCTTGCCGCGGTCACACCTGATGTACCTGTAGCTAATCCTATCCCACAACCAATGTCACTGTAACCAATCCTGTCACAGCGCTCAGGCAGCCTCAGCTACTTCATGACATCTCAGTCACACCTCTGTATCATCTCCTCCTCCTCCTATCTACTCTCCTCCCATCCTTGCTTGACTTTGTATAAATGTGTTCCTTCTTCTTTCTCTTTCCTCCTCTTTTCATCAGACTGCCTGGCCCACTTTTGTCTTGTATCTTACCTAATAATATCCATAGCCCAACTCTACAATCCACCTCCCTCTCCTTTCACCCTTGTCTCTTCTGCTTTTCTGCATCTTATCTTACATTGCAACTTTGATTCCAACAAACCTACCATCCCCTCTTTGATTTGACATTTATTCCTCCTTTCCTTATCCCTTTCCCTCGTATTTCTTACTTTCTTTTTCACCGGCTTCCCCCACCCACTAACCACTATCTTTTTCTGCCCTGCTGCTGCCAAAAATAAACCCAGCTACAGGTCGTCTGTCACAAAACAGAAATTGCATTGTGTACCTGTCTGCAACGCTCACATTCTCCTGCACCCAAAGGAAAGACTGTGTGCTGTTTTTCTATCCCTCCTGAACCCCCTTTCTCTCCTAATTATTTGTAGAGAGCAAGCTGCGAGTGCAAAAGACCAACCAGTCTCAGGTGTACCTGGAGGATAGTCGTGTCAGGATCAATTGCTCCATCAGCTCCCAGACCAGCCAGGAGTCCCAGCACGCTGTGCTGTGGTACGTGAGGCGCGCCACTGGGTCAGAGGCGGACGAGCTCCTGCTGAGGATCGAACGCTCGGGGGCCTTTGAGTACGGCGCCTACGCAGACGAGGAGAGACTGCAACGCCGAGTACAGGCCGAGAGGCTGTCTCCCCGACTCTATGTGCTGACCATGAACAGGGCAGAGAACAGCGATTCTGGGACATACTACTGCCTGGTGGAAGAGTGGCTGAGTGACCCCGATGGAGCCTGGTACCGACTCTCCCGGGAGTCCTCTGGGTTCACACAGGTTCTGGTCAGACAGCCAGGTGAGCAAGCGTTCTGAACTGCTGTTGTCTTTAACAAAATGCTTATTTATTCCCACAGCAGGGAAGCAGCAGCTGTCACTTTAGCTCCACATTCTGCCCTGCTTTAGACCAGTTGAACATTGTTAACCCAATCCTCCCCCTCCAAGTGGCTTTTCCCTCACATCACCTCCTACTCCCACATGCTCTGCTCAAGGCCTCAAGGCCGTCTCGCTCTGATGACATTACACCTGCCCTAGTCAGAGCTCAGGTTGCAGAAAAAATGGGTTAAAGTCATGCCAGCTGTCATTTGCCACACAGAGGTAGAACCCTATCCTCTTTTCCAGTACTCAAAAACTTCCAGAGCGCTCAAAGCCATGAAGTACCCACTGCCACCCAAACCCTGACATCTTACATATGAAAGTAATCGCATCTCATATATGTTTCTGTCCTGGACTCAATTTCCCCTTAGACCATTTTTTCCCCCACACATACTTGCTTCCCCTCCTTTACAATCAAACTCTGTGACAAACCCTTTTTTTGTATGAATCTATTCCACGCACCAGCTGAAGGTGACTTTCCTCTGACGTCTCTGAGAGCACTGTTCATCTGCCAGGTGTTGTGTTTATAATGCAGAGTGAAATCTCAGCTATGGCAATCTAGAACGTGAGGATCAAAACGTCTGGTCACAAGCCAGCAGGTCAAGGAAAAGGTGTTTTGTGTTTTATGAAGACGGTGAAGCTGACACTGCTCAAACAATTCATTGAGCTACATTACCCATGCAAATGCAGAGATCTGGGAATATATACACCTTATGCTAGGTTTTCCTTTGTGTAGGGCTCTGATTTCTTTCATGCTTTAGTTTAGTTTAGTTTAGCTCCAACTCAAAAGTTAACATGTCGTTGGTTGTGGAAGCCCACCAGGGGCCTTGGCTAGTCTTTAGAACACATACTGACCTACATATAGGTTTTTACTTTTAATGATGCATAACGATCTACATACAATAAATGGCATATGCTGTATAAACATCATAGATATTCATTAAGGTGCTAAAAAATTCACCTAGGAAGCCATCCAGGAATCTTCCTGTCTGGAGGAGAGATGAGGGGAGATATGTGTCAGCACTCGCCTTTTTTCCGCTCTCCTGCTGTCCTTTCTGCTTGTCGTTTTGCTTTAACAAGAAGACCATTACAAACTGTGTGTGAGATGAGCCCAAGCAAGCCAGGTCCTCACTGCCATCTTTTTATTTTTTACTGCAGTGAAACTGGGTCATTATACCACCCCTGAAGGGTTGAGGCATACCCATACAGACAGACAGACAGATAGACAGACTCGCTAGCCTTGGGGTAGGATCTAACCTTGCTGGAAAGCTGAAAGACCGTTGATAGCTGTGGGCAGCACTGTGGGATTTATTTATTTTTGTCTTCTGTTTGCACATTTTGAAATTCTGGTGCCCCTATTTCCAGAACCATTTGTTGTTTTGTGGAGTTTATTTGAAGTTTGAAGTCAAAGTGCCTACCACAGTTTTCCAGAGGCCAAATTGACATCTTTAAATCACTTGTTTTGTCTGAACACAGAGATGTTAGAAGGTTTATCACACGAGACCAAAGAAATCAGGAAATGCTCATATTTGAAAAGTTAAAATCTGCAAATTTTGGGCTTTTTTTGCTTAAAATATTTCTTAAATACTGTACATTTATAAACATTTCTACGTTTTCTGCCCCCATCTATTTCTCTCTTTCTTTCTTATCTTCTTGGATCTCCACAGAGATCCGACTGCAAGTGGAGGAATTGGAGTCAAACGTGACAGTAGAAGAGTCCGCCTCTATTCGACTGGGCTGTAGCATTCCCTCGCAGTCGTCCCGAGACTCCCGCTTCTCTGTGTCCTGGTATGTGGAGCGCTCCGAAGAGGAAGACGAGGACGATGAGGAACAGCCGGGTGAGGAAGACAGAGAGTGTGTGTTCTCCATCGGCCATGATGCCGTTTTTGGAAATGGAAACTGCAGCCCCAGAGAGGATCCAGGGCCAAATTCCCGCCTGCAGTTTGAGAGGACGACCTCTGACCAGTACAGCCTTACCATTCAAGGAGCGCGGCCGACAGACGCAGGCCGATACTACTGCCATGTTGAGGAGTGGCTGCTCAACCCCCGCAATGCATGGTACCGCCTGGCCACCAACAACTCTGGGTTCACTATCGTCAATGTAATGCAACAAGGTAAGTCCTTAATTAACTAAATCCTTTAAGCTTCTCTGAATGCAGGTGAAAATGAACACTGTGCCAAAACTATACTATACTGTATCAATAGCTGTCTTCTAATATAATACTGGCAACTTATTAAGAGCTTCTTCACAGACAGCACAAGTTGTAATTAAAAGCTGCTTCTTTGGATCTTTTGTCTCACTGTATATAATACATATATATATAGTATACCAATCCTAATAGGTCCTCTGAGGTTACAGTATATGTAACTAGAGAATATTATATTCCAATTAAGGAGCTCTTAGGTACTTTTTATGTCATCCTTGGATGATCTTGCTTCCACACCTACAGTATTTATTTTAAAGAGCGCAGCGCCAGAGATGGCCACCTACTGTTATGCTGACTAATGGTCCTAAAACATGTCTTATAAAATCATTCGACAGTATCAATATCAAAATATCATGTATAACTGTAAGAAGTACATTTTCAAAGAGTCATGAAAGCCAGAATACAATTTCTTTTTCTTTTTGCATCTGTGAAAAGCTTTGATTGGTCCGTTCTCTGTCGACAGTGTCCACCCTGCAGTCAGTGGTGTGCTCCAACGACTCCCTCTTCTACTTCGTTTTCTTTTACCCCTTCCCCATCTTCGGCATCCTCCTCATCGCCGTGCTGTTAGTGCGCTACAAGAGTCGCAACAACAGCAAGAGCCAAGAAGGCAAGAACGGCGCCCCCCTCCTCTGGATTAAAGAACCTCACCTTAGTTACTCTCCCACCTGTCTGGACCCACCTGCGCTCAGCCTGCACCCCGGCTCTGTCGACTAAGCGAGGGCCCCCCTGCCTCGCCCACACCCGGGATCCAGCCAACACAATGCCAGGGAGGAGATCTGGACTCCACTTTCAGACCTTACTGTCGTTCACTGCTGTTGAGTTAGTCAATCAGTTGATCAGTTTAAAAATCCCTACCCTGGTGGCTGCCTGTTTTACGTTAACAACTGTGTGTGTGTGTGTGTGTGTGTGTGTGTGTGTGTGTGTGTGTGTGTGTGTGTGTGTGTGTGTGTGTGTGTGTGTGTGTGTGTGTGTGTGTGTGTGTATAGAATGGGTGTGCCATGTTAGCACGATTAATTGTGCGAGTGCGAGTTGAAGGACAAGAGAGTATCATGAGCCTTTTGCATTTTAGTTTTCTGTGAAACTCATAGCTGCATTTTGATTTTTATTACTCTGAATATTTGTCTATTTTTCAAGAGAGAAAACTGTGCACATGAGATTGGCCAATCCGGGAAGAACATTTAAGAGAAGGAACTCTATAATGGACTCCGGCACTAAGTTGATGCCAAAAAGTCTCCACACTGATCCAAGAGCAGCCACAGCCTGGCCCACTATGTTGGTTGCCATAGTGATTCTCTGCTCCCACTGACTCCGTAGCTTATGACTTGGTTGCCAGCCTGCAAAGAGACAAAGGCAAGGACACACAAGTCAGTGTCCTAAGCGAGGATGTGTGTATGTGTGTTGGCCCACCTGCCTCCACAATGAATTTGCCTTGGCAGACAGAAACAGGTCCTCTTGCGCCACTTAAACACTGCCAGACACTCTGGCCTTAGTGAGAGACTGCTCCGCTGTTCTCCTCCATCCTCTTCCTCTACGAAAAAACACAACAAGAGAAAGAGAGGTAGGAACGTCAGAAATGATGGAGAATAAATGAACGGCGCGCTCCTGCTGAGGATATACGTACTTGGACATAAGGGATTTTTTTTCAGTGCCAAGACCTCCTTATTTCCAAGCTGTTCTCTGCAGCTAATGTTTGAAGTTTTAAATAGAGTTGGAAAGCTGATTGGTTTTCAAGCAGATTGTAAATATGTCTGCTTACCTCCTGCTGTGGGTTTATAGGCCTTGAGGGCAAAAGGGCAATTCATACACTCGTGATAAATCAGTTGAATTGTCCCGCTTAAATCACACAGTGGGGGTTATTGACTGAAATTAAATTCTTGCACATTTCTTTAAGTTCCCCAGTATGACCACTCCGTCCAGTCTTTAAAAGATATTATAAGATGCATATTAGTTTAAAAAAAAAAATACTTTTGATTTGTTAAGAGCCACACTGAAGATTACTAATGTGTAGATGTGTAGTAAAACACTTACTAACGTTATCTGCACATTGTAAGAAAACAAGTTAATGAGCGGGGCAAATGTTTAACTTTTGTGTTTATTTTAAAATTTCTATTTATTGTTTTTTACTACTTTGCATAGCTTTGTAAGATTTTCTTTTTGCTTTGAAATTCTCTAAGAACTGTGCTGCTTGTGTTGCCAGGCAACTGCACCAAGCAGATTGTGTCAATAGGCTGTGTGTTGGCAATGTGGTAGATGTAGAAATGCTAGATTTGTCCTGCGCATTGCAGTCTGTAGCATTTCGAACCAGATTGTTACGTTTGGTCAGTGTCAAAACACTGTATATCTATTACCTATAATAAAAATGACTGTGGCTTTACACGAACAATAGTTGAACAGACAAGTCAGAGAAATGAATTCACTTAATTATTTTTGCTTGAGTGGCGTTTATTTAGTGAAATGTGATGTAACACCTAGGTAGGATGTTTGATCAAAGACAGCTGAAACTGAACTGTTCCAACGTCTTCTAATCATGGATTCTAGCTGACGGCGTCATCCTCAGATGCCCTGATGCAAGGCAGAAGGGTTGAGAATATGTGCCACCTTCCCCTGGATTACGAAAGGAAAGGTGAACAATCGTCTTCCCAACCTGGACCCAATCCTTTCACTGCCAGACTGGACATAAAAACTCTTGAAAAACTTGACATTGTTGTCTCAATCGTGTCAACATGTATATTGCATGACAATACTGCAGGAGGAATTTTGATGTTTTGTAAACTTTGAACTCTTTGAGCATTGTGTTTGTGTGACAGAGCAGTGCCCCCCCCCCTTCCCCCTCTTCCCACACCTACCGACTTCCTGAGCCTAGAGTCAACACAAAGTCCAGTCCCTCGTCATCTACAATATTTGACTGCCAATTCCAGATGCCCTTTGAAACCTGTGAAGTAATCTATTTCAAGAATGGGTGTTGTGGAGATTGTGTTTGATATTAATGCTCATATTTGTCTTTTTAATGCTTTGCTTTTATGCAGCACTTCATTAAACAGATTTATGTCAAAAGAAGCCAAAAGTGCGCAGCTGATACTGACACAAGCCTCAGAGTTCTGAGATTTCAACTTCCTTCACTGTTTTTCCAGGTAACCAGTCCATTTCAAGTCTACACTGTTCCACGTGGAGTAATGCCGGTGCTTTTTAGTCGGGAGTTAGAAATGTATTGCACATGCAGCAAATTCAGCTACAACTAGATGTGTCTTTAAAAGAAAGGCCCATTGATTTAGCTGCAAGTCCACTCATTAATAATGTGTTTAGGAAGTGTTTTAAATGGGTACAAACTATCGGACGTAAGCGGCGCACAATGGAAAGTAGTACACATACTGGATATTACAAGCTCTGAAGCAGTTAAGGAGGCAACATTGCGACCATCAAAGTCTTTGTCAGACAATTTTAATAAAATGCCACCTCCAGTTAGAAAAACACACGATACATAAAATAATTCCCATAAGCTAAAATATTATCAACTATATACATAAACCTTCGTAGCAACTATGCTAAAGCTGGCAATTAGGCTATGCAGGAGAAATATATATACTGTATAATACACATTTTTTGACAAATTTACAATGGCAGAAATACGTACAGTATTGTGATTGTGCATGAGAAAAATTGCTTTGTGATTTTTATTTTTGTGATCTCCGCATTGGAGGTGGAGTAGTCATTTCCTCTGTATATATTGCCTGTTTTTTTTCACATGGGTGTTTGCCTAACAAAGACCTTGGTGATCGAAATGTTGCCTCATTAAATTGCAATATTCAGTGTGTTGACTACCTCTCTTGTTCCGTTATAAACAGTCTTTAGCCTCCTGTTGCTATTTGATGTAATGTTTCAAGTCAAAGTATATACTGTATTTTAAAAATGCAGGAAAGCTGTTGTTAGCATTTTCTGGTCCGAGTATCATCAGGAATAATTAATGGAGCTGTTGGAAAGGTCTTGTGTGATTTGACAGTAATGGTTGCATATCTTATTGACTTGCATTTGCATTGTCAGTATATAGTAATAGGGAGCTGATTTCAGTTTTTCATAAGCCGAAAAAAAACGACAGGAGCGTGTTTGTTGGCTGAATGATTGCCTTTTTATAAATCTTGAACATTCCCACAGATGCAGGTTGTGTAAATGGTGCCACTGAACAGCTGATTCAGCTTCAGTGTTTAAATGACATAATCCTGAACTTTATTCATAAAACAAAATACATTTCATCCTTCGAGACTTGAGTCAGGAAGTCCAGGGCGTGGTGTGTGATGTCACAGCGCCACGATCGGGCCTGTACAGTCGAATTTTAAATGCCGTTTTTTGTAGTAATAATAACGAAAACCATTCATAGCTGCCTCCCAAGATTCCTCCGAACGTTCTGACAGTGTTGTAGCTGCATTTTGAGGGCTGCATGTATTGGCTGTGTGCTGGCTCCAGATTTAGCTGTAAGATAGTTTGTGGTGTTGTTTTCAGTTCAGCCAGTAATGCTTTATTTTTAGTGATGTATTTTTATATGACCATGGTTTGGTTTGTTTATTTTTTCAATTGTTGTTCTATCAAATAGTTGCCATTGTGACCATTAACAAGGCACTTTGCTATTGTCAGTTTATTGCAATAAAATACATTCAGTGCATCTTCCTGTTTTCCTTCCAGCTACATGTGTTTTGCAGTATTATGAGATAGGTTAGTAGAACAACATATCGATGCAGTTTTCTCACAACAACCGTGATGTACTAAAACACTACCAGTACCCTTCCCAAATTTAGTTCTGCTTTAACCGTAAATTCAAGGTTAATGCCCTGCAGGCGGCTGGGTCTTATTGAGTCGCCGTTGGATTTTGACCTCTAAACCCCTCAACAACGTGAGGGTTTATTATTTACTCTGCATGTACAGTTGGATCTTTCTGTGTAGGTCTGTGTTTTTTTCAGAGGGAGGGAAAGAGAAGTATTGGGTCAGCATGTCAGAGGTTAAATGATGCTTTGAGGGCCTCCTGCAAGTCAACCATGCACTTTTTTGACAGCCTCAGCAAGTCTCATAACTCATCCAATGCAGATGGACTTGCTCCCTCGTTCTCCCTCTCTCTTAAACACACACACACACACACACACACACACACACACACACTGCCCAGCCGTAAACAGAAGTTGTCCACCAGTTCATGGCATTCAGGAACTTTTCTCCCATGAATTCATATTAGCTCATATTGATGAATGCATACCAAAAGACGACAAGAATAAATACTGCCAACCATTCCATTAATCATGGTGACACAAAGTGAAAACCGCATTCGCTGGAAGAAAAATCATTGTTTTGAGTTTACATGTGGAGTTGCTTGAATGTTTTTTGGGTTGTGAAACATGCAGGTTGCCCTGAAAGAGCTTTTGGTCGACTATTGACAAAATAATCTGACTGAAAGAGCCCCCATTTTCAAAGCTCCATTGATGCTGCTAGCACTGATAGCAGGCACACTGATACCGCTGATGTTATTGTCAGACAGATCTGTCACAATTTCACAGGATTGAAAAAAACACAGAGCAATATATTCCTGTCCCACTTTCCCACTAGTTTTTGCTCTTGCTCCATTGTTTCTCAAGTAGACACCCTATGAGGAAAGCTCTCTTTTGCATAAAAGTAAGCAACACTCACAAATCCATAGTCATCGCTGACACGGATGCATACACCAGAGGGCACACATGGGCAGACAGTACTTAACGACCGAGAGCAGCGGGGCAGCAGTCAGGCAAATAGATTATGATTTATTACCAGTGAGACAGGAAGAAGCACTGAATAGAATGCAAGGACAAGAAATGTCTTCTCCTGCTTTCACTGCGGTGAGCTCGGATGCATCATAACAAGGACGGAGAGAAAAATTCCTGAAGATTGGTACAGATCAACAGCATACAGGTGTGACAGGTGATACAGGGCTTGTGTATAAAAACATGTCGACTTACGAATGCTCAGCACCCACTATATATAAGCACGGTATGTTCTGTTCTTGGTGGTGAATAGATAAGAGAGGCAGAGCTACAAAATAAACAGCTTGTAGAGTGTGACTAGTCTTTTGAGGCCTGTGCACAGCTTGTTGCACTCACCTTATGAGTCCACATTGCTTTGTGTGGTATGACATACTGTGATGTAAGTGTGAGTCAAGAACAGCGAGAAATCTTGTAAATACATGAACTGTAACATTCACATCTTGAGGAGTGCACTGGTTTTTCTCTACGTGGTTTAAGTAAAGGGGAAATATAAGCACTGTTAGAAATGGCACTGCAATTTGCTCTTGATGTATTAGCAGTCGTCGGTAATCTCGAGGGCAGTGTGATCTGTGTAAATTATGCAGGGGGGAAAAAAGAATCGATAGTTGTATCATGGGTCTGTTAGTTAAGGCTGTTCCTTGGAATACATTTGAAGTGTTTGCTGTTGATCATCATGGAAACTGAATCGCATGGAGCACACACAAGACACCTACTGACATAAAAACAACAAAAACTCTGATGGTCCCACATCATTCATTATGGATTAAAAACATGCACAAATGTACAAACACACAAACTGACACGCACACTGGAATATTCTCACTTCATCCATAATTTATAAACATTCAAATTGTGTGTGTGTACTTCTACTGGCTTTGCCTGCGACGGAGTAAACTGATGCTGAGGTTGCTTCTAAGGCAACGCTCCCCTGGGATCTCTGCATTTAGTCTCTATTCTCTGAGGCCCTGTGGAAGCCTGGAGATTCAGATGTAGAGATAATTAACTGTTCCAGGCATGCATTGTTGTATTTGTTTTAGTGAGAATGTAAATGAACATTTAAATACCTGATGGGTGGGATGGCCTTGATCAAATGTATAATTTATGTTGGAAATTTGGCCAAAGCCGTCTTGTCCTGACCGTATGCTAAAGCTAATCTCGAGTTTAGTCAATGCGTGTAGGACTTTTCACTGTAAGAGGGCGGGTTTACCAGAGGTAGCTTTGGTGAACAGGAGTAGATGGGGAGATGGGGGGGGGGGGGATACTAGTCCTGAGGCATTTTTAAACAAGACTAAGAGTCAATAGTCGCTGTAGGCACAGAATGCTTTAAGCTAAATGCTAACATTAGTATGCTAACAAGCTTATGTTTAGCGATGTTTACTAAATTCAACAAATTCAGTTTTGTGTGTAGCCTAAGCATGCTTACATTTTCAACACCAAACGCAAAGTACAACTGAGGTTGATTGGAAATCGATTAGTTTTGCAGGTATTTGATCATAAACAGTATTGAACCAATTAACATTTTGACCTGACAGTTGTGCTGCATGAAAAGATAAAGGATGAACAAAGTCAATACAATCCATAAAGAGGAAGACATGATCGTCTCTATCAGATGTCATTGAAAGAGTTGTTGAGACATTTCACTCAACCACAAATGTCAACCTCATGGTGGCGCTAGAGATAATAAAAAAAAATCAGCACTCACTCTGTCAAGCGTCTTTGAGTTTCTAGAAAAGCGCTATACAAATCTAATTTATTATTATTATTATTATTATTATTATTATTATTATTATTATTATTATTATTATTATTAAATTAGTCAATAGAATAACATTCATGGTCGGGGAACCACTAATGTCTGTATAATATATTAGTTGCAATCCATCCAATAGTTGTTTAGATATTTCTGAACCAAAGTGATGGACCGACCAACATTTCCATCCCTGGAGCAACGTCGTTAATAACCTGGCTTTGATATGTTGTATCAAAAGTGGATAGAGCAGGCCACTCACTTTCATTTCCTTGAATCCATCCTAGACCTGCTAGGCAGAGTTGTGTGGCTATATAGTAAGAGATTCATACAAGCAAATGAATAATTACCATTTGTAAGAAAAATTCCTATTATAAGCCTTTAGGCATTTTACACAGGAGTGCTGAGATGTGGCAGGGCAGATAGCTGCCCTTTGACATTGTGCCCCCTTCTGTGAATCAGAGTTATCCATCATAGGTAGAGTATATACAGTAGCCCACCTTGCTGCAAGGCAAAGGCATCTTTTGTAATATTATTCTAAGCAAGTTGTTTTTTTAAAATTGTTAATAAGACTATGCACACTCAATCCGATGAGGCCTTTATGCATAAGTAAAGGTGGTAACAACAGCGAGCTAATCAGCAATGTGCATCTTGTTCTCCTGTGGGAAGCAAAGTAATTATGAATGAGCAGAAGAAGGCGAGGCAAGTTCACTAATGTGCCTTTAGTGCTGAAGAGGAGCAGAGAAGTAAAAAGATGAAACTCTACTATATAATGATCCCAGAAAGGGCGAAGGGTGAGTCATGGAGGCAAAGAAAACACATAAGGGAATAGATGGAACAAAATGAATGGCAGTAGAAAGTGCAAGAGAAGGGAAAAAGGGAGGAAATGTAAAAAAAAACATGTTCTCATGAGACAAACAGTATCTTTGGATGAGCATGTTTAATATTTGATAGCATATAATATACAAGGGTTCCTTATTCAGTGATTTATCTCTCATAATCATGAATGTGGTTAAAGATACTGGTATGCTTGAGACCCTGGTGTAAAATCTCCAGATGTGGATTTTACACCCACTCAAACTGGGAGTAGCAGTTCCCTGTGGTGGTTTGAGTTCCTGTGAGTGAGTAGTAGCCCTTGCGGTCCATCAAGGCGGTCTTTTGAGGGACCTGCTGTTTGGTGATCTGACCGCCTCACTGTGTGGTTGTTCAACCTGTGGTACTGCGTTGAAGTCTGCACACAGGGACTCAGACATTCCCTCGTGGCAGTGCTCTGGAGATCAAAAGCTCTACATGATGGCTGTCTGACTCATTTTTGGTGTAAAATCTGAGTGTGTGTGTGTTTGTGTATTCTCAGTTTTCTTCTATACATGTTGTCAAAGACAAAGGCGATTCACACGTGTGATTAGGAGGAAAGGCCAAGTGCTACTCTCCCTACCCTTCAATCTCTCATTTATTACTGCTTTTAACTGCAAATTACAGTACCTGTGGATGTGGTTGTCATAGCACCAGGGAAGTCTCTCACGAGTGACTTTGATGTATATGTTCGGGCCTAGCATGAGATATGTCTGCATCCTCTATACACTAACTCTTTCATTTTCACCATCGCTGCTGCGCATATTTATATCATATCAATTAACTGATAATAAGACTACGATATGGCTTAAGGAGTGTGGAGCATGTGTAGCTGCTGACTGCTCACTCACATTGAATCGTGTCCCTGTCTTCGCGAGGCTGCAGTGACACTGGCATACAAAACGCCTGTCATGATCTATTAGAACATAAATCGGTCACAGGAGATTTCCTTATGATGTACAAACGCATATATTACAGTGTATACAAAGTCTCTCGTCACATGCACACACTCTATACAAACCTTTCTAACGCATACAATCGGATGAGCAAGAAATATGACATTATCTGCCATTATATGTGACATTGAAATGAAAATACAGATTTCAGGCATCAATATTTCAACTGGTCTGTGATATGCCTCCAAGACATATGCTGCATTATTAAGAGCGGGCTGCTGGCAGTTTGAAGTATGTCATGGGTGATTCTCAATGACAGGGACTCTTTCAGCACCCAAAGCGATGAGAGATGCTGAGGACATGGCTTTCACTCTTTCTGGTTGTCCTCAAGAAAAGAATTAGATATCTCAGTCTGGCTCCACAAATACAATATAACATTTCGATTCTTGAAAACGCATCCTGTTCAAAAACGTACATTTCTTTCTATTCTAATTAAATTGTCAGTGACATCACTACTGGACAAATTGACAGGGTGGTTAAGAGTTTCTGAGAAAACGAAAAGTAGTACTGTCAGTATGCACATACTGTAAACAGACAGGACACTTCTCAGCTTCAAGTCATTTTGCCAAACAACTCTGCGGTAGCTTTATGTAGCCAATTCTTTGCTGCGCTGTTAGTTGCGCTGTTCACACTGTGGAATTGAATGCATTATAGATTACAGAACTGCATTTTATAATCTAGAGCCGTTTAAATAATCTGTTTGTGTGTACAAATGTATAATATACGCTCACAATCTAATTACACGATTTCTTACACTGGCATGGAATCCCCCCCCCCCCAAGTATAAGTGATTCAATAATACAGCTTGATTTATATTTATTTAAAAAAAATCTACATTCAGTCTTAATTAAAAGCGTAATGTACTTAGCATAAAAAGTGATCTATCTAAAAACTTTGTAGCGAGTAACTATAGCTGTCAAATAAATGTAGGAGTAAAACGTTTAATACTTCATTCCTCAAAATTGTATTTAAGTTCAATACTTGATTAAATGTACTCGTGTACATTACACCCCTGCATGTAATAAACTGTATGTTGTTGGTGATTTAGAAATGATTAAAATCATGCATTTATTTATTATCCTAAAATAGTGTATGACATATTCCCACATTAAGATATTATTTTTTACCTTAAAATAAAGACAGTTAAAATGTGTAGGAGTATGTATTGCATTTACCAAGCTAATGTAACATTTTGCAGTATGTTTAAGAGGTATATAAACACTTATTTTCTCCTTCATTTTGGTAATATGAACCACACTCAAGGGCAAACTGCAAAGAAATCCACACACCACTTCATTGGAGTCTTTTTAATTAGCAAAACCATGGAATTTAGAAGTGTACATTATGTATGCTCAGTAGTGGGGCAAGTGTGAATGGCTTATTTCAACAAAACAGCTAAAATGAGCCAAAACCGTTTAATGATGTATGAAACATGATTTCGGATGAACGTCGGAAAAGTACTCGCTAAAACTGAAGATATACTAAACACAGTGCTCCTTGGACCATTTTATTTACTTAATTACATTTTAAAACAGTGTCAAACAATATTCAGGAATGTTTACAGATGTGAAATAAGCTTAACCTCAGCTCCATCCTGCAATGGTTGTTCCCAATGCCGAGATGAGACTCACTCAGAGTTAACTGCTCAGAGAGGAGATTGTGACAGGGTGAAGTTTAAAAAGTTTTGTCGAGGCACGGTGCAGCTTCACTTACATTAAAGTGATTCCACTTTTGGCAATCAGCCCCCTGCTCTGACCGTGACCCCTGACCTCAACCCCAAAAATGTCCTGTATTCAGTCTGTTCCCCTGGCTGCTGTGTTGTGTTGCTGGGACGGGGCAGGTAGGAAGTCACAAAGAGGACATCTCAGCGGTCCAGCGAACGTTTCTGGATTGCCTCGGCCACCACGGTGCGCAGGAGAGCGATGACGGAACGAGGGTCGTCGTTGCCTATCACAGCGCTGCCCGACACTATCATGTTGGCTCCTGCCTGCGGGAAACATGAACATACACTCAGTGTAAAAGAAACTCACAAAATGGGATTTGAATTGTCAGTGTGTATTTTATGATAGGTGTATTCGTACTCCTTACCTCTGCACACTTGTGAATGGTGTCGGGGCCAACTCCTCCATCTACTTCAATGTCTAATGAAGGGAACTGACTCCTCAACCAACTCACCTGGACATATGCACATTAAAAAAAGAGCTCAAAACCTGCATAGCACCATATCTACAACACAAGTTTCAGATATAATTAGGACTGCAAAAAAAAGACACAGTACTGCGGGATGAATCAGAAACATCATGAGTCATACAAAAATGCTTTAGTGAACAAGGGCTTTTATCAGAGCTGTGATCTGTTATAGACATTTAAAGGACCCTGAGCTAAAAACAAAAGGAGAAGAGAGCACTGGAACTGAAACACTGTAGTTGGTACTTCTGCAGTATAATTTGTTGTACTTCTGTGGTAAAGCAGAAACTTGTATGGAATTTGAGCATGTATCTGTAACTGCAGTGGGTCAACGTGAATTAGCCAGGAGTTTAATAACTTTTCTCAAAAATGCCAACTTGCTAATGTTTTCTCCATAATGTGGCATGCTTGTCATGTTACCAGTTAAGACTTTCTTGCTGCAGCACAATGTTGAATCAGTACTAATGGCACTATGGCTTGGTATGTATCTCAGGTCTCAAAATAACACTATCAAAGAGGTGCTGACTTACTGTATAAAAGGTCATCTTATAGAAGCCTAGTTTGTTTTGCGGTTGTGTGAAAGGTGTCCTGTTTTTTTATTTTTCTTCCTCTACCTGTAGTTTGTCCTTACCTTGGGCATCATGTCCTCCATGAACTTCTGTCCTCCAAAGCCAGGTTCAACAGTCATGACCAGAGCCATATCGATCTGGTTAGCCCAGGGTGCTAGCTCTTCAACAGTAGTACCAGGCTTTATGGCCATACCCACCTGCAAAACTCAAGTGTCAGTATGAAGACATAAAATAAAACAGTCGCCACAGCACTTATGTTTGGAACTGATGCCAATATTTAAAATTTTGCAAACTAAAGCTATTCTGCCTCTTGCTCTGCAGCATTATGTTACCTTCATGCCACTCTCTCTTATCTCTTTGATGAGGTTACCAGGGTTGGTGGTGGACTCTATGTGGAATGTATACTGGTTGGCTCCTGCTGCAGCCATGGGCTTCACCCACTGCTCCGGCCGAGACACCATCATGTGCATGTCTGCAACATTAATACTGTCACAGTGCTGCACATAGCAGAGGCATTCATGATTCAGTTGAATATGATAATTGGGTTAAGGTAAATTGAGCATATGTTTGGGGATGGGTCTTCTCTCACCAAAGAAAGGGTCCTGGCCTACTGACTTCCTTAAGCACTCTACCATGGGATGTCCAAATGTGAGGTTAGGGACAAAATGCCTTAAAAGGGAAACAAAAACAGATATTTTACTCTCAGCTGTGATGAAATTCTCTCGTCTTGCATAAACAGTTGCAAACAAGAGCCTTGCATAAGTGTAGAGGAAGGTAAACAATGACTAAACTAGCAGGCAGAAGAAGGAAGTCTGCTGTTAAAACTTGGAAGACATTATAATATTTGACACCGTGAGGTTTAAAAAGCATTACATAATATACTTAGACCAGATAAATCCAGTTACATAAATGTTGGCTTATGTCAAGCTAACTTAGCTTGTTGATTTTAGCCAACTTTAGCTCTCACGCATTGGACTTCCAATCGGCTTGCTAGTCGTTAGCATGCTAGCTAGTCTTAACTAACTAACTGATAAACTGACCCGTCCATAACGTCGAGGTGCAGGTAATCTGCCCCGCACCCCATCATCCGCACGCACTCGCGTCCCAGACAGGCCAGGTCGCTGCTCAGGATGGACGGACCGATCTTTGCACTGTAAGCCATGCTGGTACTGTCTGTATGCAGCCTTGCAGCTAACACCAGTTAACCATAACATAAACTACAACTTCCGCTGATGACCTTCAAAATAAAGTAGCTACAATATCTTCTAATATGTCTAACAACCAAAATGTTTAGTCAATCAAAGCCCAGCACAAATGCTAACATGTGGCTATTAAAAGATATTAATCAAAATTTAAAGTACAAAAAAGCAAAGGCACTTATCATGCAGAATTACCTTATTCGAGATCACTTTAATGTTGAGACTGGTGAAAGTGAAGCAATTTGTCATTGCTTTATATACTTCTACAATGCATAATACAATATCATATTTAATTGTAAAAATAAACAATAACAAAAACAATATTGGATTCCAAAATATAGTTAAGTAGATGTACAAAGTAGCATTAAATGGAAATACTCAAGTAAAGTAGAGTAGGCCTACCTATAAAAACGTACTTTAGTGCAGTACTTGAGTAAATGTACTTTACATTCCACCATTTGGTATGTTAGGCCTATGGTTTATTATTATTATTATTATTATTATTATTATTATTATTATTATTTATCTATAGTTAGGGGAAGGGAAAAAGCCTGAAATATAGATAGGTCATATAAAGCCTATGGGGATACATAGATAAATATTTACAGATAAATAGAAAACAGGAAATAAATAAGTAATCAATTCCTGTTTTGCTATGTCAATACATTTATATATTTCACGTCAAACAAGAAATGTCATTAAATTTGTGTTGATAATAATTAAAAAATATAAATATAATCGTTCCTGCAGTCTCAAATATATATTTTTAGGAGACAAAATTGACTCACTTCCGGTCTCACACTAGGTAAGAGCTATAAATATGATGCAATTGTGGCCTCACACTTCCGCCTTCAAAATAAGACATACAAGCCTACTTGTCGACACTAGATGGCGCAAAGCTCATATGGGTAATGAAATGTCATATTAGCATTTCACAGTTGATTTCATTTGAACGGCTGGGGGTTGGTTGAGGAGAATATTAAATTAAAAAAAACTCCTGTCAGCTTGCCTCTCTGTGGTGCAAAAACAGCTGTTTTTAATGATAGGAAGATTTGTTGGGTAATAGGGGACACAGTTTCGTAATTAGGGTATTGTGTTACGGGGCACACAGTTTACTAAATGGTGCAAAAGGTATAACATTGCCAAACCTTTTGAATCCTTTCTCAATTCAAATTCTCCAACATACTCACTGCTTCTATTTTCTCTCTGTATTTGGCCATTTGTTTTGTGTTTTAATGTCACAGATTTCACAGACTTCTTGTCAGCCCTCCATCTGTCTCTGTCATTCAACTATTACTGAAAATATAGGGTTACATGTCAGTATGACCAGATAGATAGTTTAATGGCCCCATTGAAGAAAATATTTTTAATTAATTAATTAAACATCTTTAATGTCCCGTTACCTGACACCAACGTAGACATGAAATAACAATAACGAAGATAAAACAAGCAAATAGGTTTCCATTTAAACAAAATCTTTAGTGCAGATTTATAAAATGCTTCTGAAATAGTTTGCAGCAGGCTATCTTTCCTGCACGTTAGTTATAGTTAGTCTTATTTGTCTTATTTGTTTGCCACAGTCATCATCTTGAACACAGTCCACAAATGGTATGAATATTTTTTCAGATGAGTGTTTAAGTTGTTATGATTTATAAGAAGCAGATGGCTGAGGTTTTACAAAGCCTCTGCAGCACTCTGCTGTGGCCCAGCCCACAAAGAGCCACGCTCGTATACCCAGAATGGCTAAACAGAATCTGACATTTACGAGTTTTACCCACGTTTTGAATTAACTGCAGCAATGATGAAAACACTGGTGGCACGGTGTACTGTGGCAGACAGCAAGATGATATATGTGATTTTTGAGTATGGTTGAGGCTGTGTAAGTTGGCTTCATAAAGAACTGGGACCTAAAGAGTCTCTGAGGAAAGAAGTAAAGAGGCTTTGACAGTCATGTTGTGGACCAGTGGCATAGCTGCTAGAGTTTTATAAGTCTGTCAATGCAAGAGTCCTTCATGGTGTCTCTCTGATTCTTGAGAGCAGAGTTGACGGGGGTGTCTAAGGAACACAGCTCCACAGCACATTAAGCGACCATTATCTTCTTAACTTAGATAGTTGAAACAATATGTTGAGCAAAATGAACATGTTTAAGTGGTAAAGTTGCACTCAAGGTTTGATGCATTTGTGTTTTTTCTTTAAGAGGGGTTATTCTTTCTCCTGCAGCTGACACAAAGACACATTCTTCAACCTTTACTGTAAACAACTCTCACACCAAGCAAATCATTGTTAGCCAACCGGAGGCCTCTGCTTACTGGAGGCCCCTATTATTAAAGACACCTTTTTTTGGTTTAGTGCAGCTCAGGAATGTGACTTGCACTCATTTTCAGGACGCTGTCAAGCTGCTTTCTATTGCTCTTTATTGAAATATTCTTATTTTAAAAACACTACAGACTAAATAATGTAGCAGTAGTCAACTGTCACTATATTCAAAAATGTGCATGATGACATGCTGTTTGATGTATGAACAATATCAGAAAACTTTTTCAAAAAGCACATTGCATACATATTTATATATACTGCACATTAAGCATAAAGACAAACATAAAGTCGTTACTGGTGTAAAGCTGATTCACCAGCCTTAAATTGTGGATTGAGCTTTAACTATTGCCTCTCTGTAATACCATATCATCTTACTAGCGGTATAGGGTGGGCGCCTCCAGATTTAATGGCTGAGACATTCAGAATTTATTTGAATGATAAAACTCTTTCCGTCTGTGTGTGTACTGTACATATTCTACTTCTTTGTGGCGTTCCTGCATCTCAGTGATCTGTGAAGACAATTAAAAAATGTCTTATTTTAAAAAGACTAATCAATTCCATTCGAAATTAGACTGTGTTCAGTTTCATATGTATTAGCCATTGCCATTTTTATGAGTTTCCAGTTGTTGAGCTGTTAAAAAGTGAGTAAAAGACTATTCTTTCAAATTATTTTATTTTCAGAGTGTTCCCACAAGGTACTTTTTTCATTAAGCTGGCATATGGCTTCATCAGCACTCTCAATTATGTCCCTGGAGGTTTAGATTTAGCTGTTACAGGTGGCTAATTAACAGTGTGTATCAAACATGTTTAAACCTGTTTAATAGTCTTTTGAAATGCATCATTTACAGACTATGAATAAATTATCTGGTAAATCAATGATGGGCTCAGTTCCAATAAAGAATCTACTGAAAACAACAAATACTGAAAAAAAGCCACCTCCTATATTACAATTGCTAAGCTGCAGGGGAAATAGTGTGTTGATTCCATACAGTGAGAATTCCTGTGTGTGTGCTTGAAGCGCTCTTCAAGACGTGTACATTTACATTGAGCAGTATGTGACCTGTAACCTTGGATACGTTTGGTTTATGTGACCTTTAACCTCTGCTATAGAAGGCAGAAACAGGAACGGAGACAGTGCTGCACTGCTTTTTTTATTTTGCTCTGCAGCGGTTGATAATTAAAGACTTGGTACAACTCCAAACGTTTCATGTATTATCTTGATGGAAACCTTCCTCCCGCTTTCCGCCAGCAGTTGACTCTAGCCTCCTGAGCAAACAGAAAGCGATAAACTAGTTTCTTGTGATGATCGGAAGGAGAGTGTGGAGCATGTGTCCTTGCAGCCTTTCCCTTCCTGGGCTTTATGTCTTCTTGGTTGGGGTCCATACGTGGAAAGGGAAGGGTTGGGAGGGTGCTACCTCCCTCTGCTAGGTTAATGCTCCCAATCAAGTTTGTTTTCCTGCCAGTGGAAGGTCACAGGCCTTTATTATCGATGCTCAACACGCAAACTTATGAGTATTTGATGTCAGGATGTCCATAAAAATGGAAAGAAGGATTAGTAGGAACAAGCACAGCAGGTGTCTATACATCCTGTAAACTGCTTCTTTATAGGTTGACCAAGTAGTGATCCAATCAGGCCTGAATGTTAAAGAGGCGAGACAAAAAGGAAATACTAAGAAAACACTAGATCTCAAGATATCATTTTATTTTTCAAGACTTATTTTTAAAAGTGTTCAGCCTTGCACATTATACTTGTCAATGCTCATTATGATGATGCACTCAAAAAGGGAAAGAAGTAGCTTCAAAGACTCATCGTGGCCCCCAGACTTGTAATCATTAACTACATTAAATTTAGACTTTGCACCCAGAAAAACTAAATTGTTGGTGTTTATTTGTGCTGCTTGGCCTGTGATTGCAGGATTTAGGGTATACTGCAATAAAGTGTAGTATGTCATATCATTACAAAGATAAAAGTACATAAAATGAATTTGTGAAATCAGTGAAGTGGTCCTTTAACATTAACATATGTATGTGGGTAGATGTTGTCTTGCTACATGTCTAAATATGTTAATGTAATCAGGATAATTAGCTTTATGTCAATTATTTAAACAGCATTAAATCAATTTGTGTCATGGTGCGTGTTTTCTGACATGACGTCAACCGTATGTACCCTTTTTTTGTGATTTAATAACATAGCCCCACCGAGTAGGTTTATGTGAGCAAAGCTTACCTTCAGACTTCATAGAAAATCTAATCCACTCGATTTAATCTTTAATATTTGAAGATTGTGAATGCAACGGGGCTGTTGAAAAAACACGGCAGGGTTTCATATTTTCTCACAACATGTGCTCTTATGCAGGGTTTGTTTAATGAAAAGGGAAAATCCCGTTCTTCTGAAATTGCTTTCTGAGATCAGACAGAGAGATGTTTATTGATCTTATATTTTCAATATCCACAAACCTATATCTGAAACGCTTTTGATGCTTTTATGCATTTTTATATTCACACACGTGATGCAGATACAGTCTTAAAGTCTAACAGAGTTAAAGTAAATTTGGCAACAAATGAGAGTATTTGTCCAAACTCTTCAGAGAGCAGCGTGATCGATATCCATGTGCGGGCTGCAGTGTGAACTGTGAGGATCCTGTCGTCTGCTGGGAAGAGTTTAACACGCTGGTAGTGCTAAGAATAAAACACAAACATCAGCTGCAGAGCATTACTCAGCTGTGGAAATAAATAACATATCTTTGGCACTAACTAGCCTTTGGAGAAAATAACTTTATTTTGAAAAAATGTGACAAATATCACTATGAGATGATCGAGGTGGGAGAGTCAATCCTGACCCCCACATCTGGTGTTTTCAACAGCTGTTGGGCCAACCGTGGAGAGTGCTTAAGAATTGAGCTGTGTCAAGAAATTCTCTAAAATCCTCAGTGAAGAGTTGTTGAGGGATTTTAACTGCAGGACACTGGTATCCGGAATGCAAACAGATGTAGTTATGTACATTCAAATCATCCAAACACTCTAACTCAGTTGCTAACAAAATCGTACAGTTTCACAATATTTAGGAAATCAAATATATCATTTCACATAATGTTAGCATGACTGATGATGAACACAACTGAAAGATCATAATTACAGCTATTAATGCTCAATCACATCTGGGAACTGTACCCATGTGTATGTTGGACTGGATCGGAATAGCAGCTGCTTCTGTGAATGAGTGAGTAAGTGCTGTTGTATTGGCAGTGTAACTAAAAGGCAGGTCTACAAGGAAAATTATAAGGAAAATACCCAAAATATCAGCTGCTAAGGTAGCTGATAATGTGCCTTACTGTTTCAAATCTTGTTGATTGGTTATTTCTTTCAGATGACTCCCTAATATGTGGATAATGTCACTTATTGTCAGGGTATTTCTGATGCATCTAAGGCACTTCAGTCATCGAAACTAAATGTCAGGTTTTTCAAAATAAAAAGGGCAGTTGCTTTCTCTTCAGATTCACCTTTGTTTATTATGTCTTTTATTTTTATAAGGTAATCTCATAAAATCAATTTTGCAAGAGAGGCCATGGATAACAAGCACACAGGGTGAAATTCAGCAAAGAAGAGGGTCATTGTTCCAAAAATATCCAATATCTCAATATTGTGTACTGCAATAAAGCCCCAGCTTGAATGTGACATGACATGCCGAGGCATTGCGCTCTCCCTGCTGTTTATTAAGTTGAAAAAAAAGATCAATCAATACCACTATCGCTCTCTGTACGTTCAGCACACAGAGGGGCAATTATTTTAAATGTCAGAACATAACTCTTCAAATGCAGTAAACAAAACATCTGGGATGGCTGTCACTGTAAGAGTATCAAAGCTTGGATTTATGTTAACTTTATACTCCATCCTCGAGTCTTCAGTCCTGGCAGTGAAACATTTGAGCGCCGTTATCAAGGGAAATTGCTCGTACCATTAAAAAAAAAGAAAGAAAAGAAATAGGCCTGACTCTATAGACTTACACACACATCCTGACTTAGTGTTGCCACACTCTCCAATTAACGTCACACAGAGAACGGACGGAAGTGAGAGCAGGAGTGTGATGGGTTACAGCCCCCTGGAGACTCACAGACGTACGAGAGCACTTCACTAAACTTCAGGTTTTATTGTGGCCGCTCCTACGTTCCTACTAACTGAGGGTTTTCATTCAGCCTTTAGATATCCTTTGAGGTATTTTTGCTTCTGGTATTCTGTTTTCCCTGCTGCTGGTTGGCTGCATTCAAGGCTAATATTGACTTTAGTGATGTGTTTTTGTTTGGCATGGGAACGCTTCAGGCTTTGGCTGGCACTGGCCTCTTTGAGTGGCTTACCAGAGGGGCCTGGCAGATAGCCAACATGTATAGAAGCTAATAATGGACTCTGCTATATGGCACTGCTCTGCTCATCAGATGAGAGAAGAGGGTGTGGAAAGAAACTGCAATATTGGAGCAAGCCACTGTGGTTTGATTTATTGTATATGCACAGCATTGCATTAAACTTGAGTTATGGTGTTATCCATGTGATATCCATGTAAGGCAAATAAAAGAGTTTAAAAGATTTCAGAGCTCCATAGAGTAAGGTGCTTATGTCTTTATTTGCCAGGAAACATCCCAGGGCATTGAGAGAGAAGAAGAGAATACAGAAATGATGGATCACAATTGAGGAGCAAGGATCAATGGGCCCTCTGCCAACAGAGTTCACAAGCTACTCCATCAATAGGAATGGAGGCACGATAGGGAGTTGTGCCGCACAAAGTAAAGCACAGATCCACACGAGCCTTGACAAATCTTTCTCTCACTAATGCAGAAACTATCTGACAAACAAATAGAAACGCTGGCAGTTTTGGAGGAGATCCACCCAGCAATGAGGTTCAGCAATGTAACTAATTAATGTTGTTTTTCAGGATGTGACAGGGTGTTTCCTTTACCGGGTTGCGTAAGGTTAGCACTGGTGGTTTAGTGGTTAATCAGGGCGGATTTCCTTTGAGTAAAATAACCAGTCCTGTGGGTAACTCCAGTCGTTACAGTAACCATGTCACTCTCTGGTGTTCCTACAGTTGCCTAACGTTGTCCAATTTTACACATTATTATTGCCAAAAAGATTATGTTTATGGTTCTGTTTGTTTGTTTGTCAGAAGGATTACGGAAAAACCTCTGGCCCAATTTTCATGAAACTTGTTGGAAAGGTTTAACATGGGCCAAGGGAGAAGAAATTATATTTTTGGAGCAGAACTATTTATCACGAGGCAAACACAAACTGTTTTTCACTTTCGTTAACACTCTCTGAGTGCCCTTCTAGTGTAGACGTTGTAGATTTGTAAATGCAATATAAAATGCATGACTGATATTATCCTACTTTTTATCCTTGTTTGAACTTAAATCACTGGAATATTCCTTATGGAATGAAATTTGTCATCTAAAGAAATATTTCTTTGTTTTAGGAAAATGCTTGCTTTAATAAGCGAAATTAGACGATAAGATTGATATCAGTTTAATTACGTGTTGATGTTTAGACATATGTCAACATAATTATAAGTGTTGTTAGGAGACACATTCTGTGAAGATTCCTTAAAAGCTGTAAACAAACAACGACAAAACCAACTTTTACAATTCTCTAACAACGTGATAACGGCTGAAACAAACACAATGCTGATATGTCTCCAGATATTCACTAACAAATAAGAACAAACAGTAACAGCAGCAATAACAACCACAATGCTGCCTGGGACGGCCCGCGTTTATCTTGCTGTGTATCTGTAGTTTTCATGACAGTCGAGTAAATTTCACTTGTGCATTCCTGTGGTATTAAGACACTCATGGATCCCTGGCAGGAATTTCCCCTGGCACGCTCTCTGTTTTTTCTGCTGTGTCCCTGCCCTGCCTCTGGAGGTGAGTGAAAGTTCACCCCCACCAAATCTGGATTCTGAAAGAGCATCTTTATGTTTATTTTTAGTGTTTCTCTGGACTGTTTTGGGAAAATATTCCACCTCACTATGGGATTCCAAGATTTCCAGAGTTTTATTTCACATGTTTTTGGCAGGTTCCTGAGTGTATAATGAAAGTAAAAAGGACATGTGTGCTTTTTTGCATATGCCTGCTTGCGTGTGTTTGTTATGCAGTGTACTCAGATCCATATCAAATCCTTTGTGTAAAACAAAGGCAGAAAATAATGTTCAACAAGCCCATGAATGTATGAAGGTATAGGATAACTGTTGCGATGATTATGATGGTGACCAGTGGGAGAATCAAATTACTTTCAGACAAAGGAGAATAGAAACCTGTGAATAGCATCTTCAAATCATACCAGAAAAACAAGAAGTGATTCATGTCATTGCCTTGGCAACATCTCAATGTTCTGGACTGGAATTTCTCTTTTTAGGAGCAGCTTGATGCCATCAGGGGCCAATTTTCATCGTTCTGTCCAGAGCTGTCTCCAAGCTGTGTTCCCCGAGTGATTTATGGGTAAACGTAGACTATAATCCATATCACCTTCACTGCAAAAGGTTGTGTGAAATGTTCCGTAAGGGTTTGACATATTCAGTGATGGCAAAGATCAGGAGAATGGAGACATGGGTTGCGAGGGTGGGACTCTTGGTTTTCCTTCTGCGTCATTCCTGAGCAGTGGCAGTAGATATCATGTCCAGATGCTGTTGCAGTGGACGCTGGGACATTTCCCCTCTTTTGCCCTAGAGCTTCCCTGCTATCTTTGCTACACAGGATTGCATTTCTTGGGGGGGAAAATTTTATTAATTTGATAGCAAAAGATACATTTTTGAAAGCTTCTATAACAAATATTTTTTAATGTACTGATCAAATTACTATGTGTAATGTGAAAGGGCTCGCTCGTTGTGACAAACCCAATGAGATTGTTTAAAACCGACTGCAATTAGCCTCAGCTCTATGTGGTTTAACTCCTTTTCTGGCCTGCAACTTTTGTGGTTCACTTTCTCTATGTCAGATATGTGCATATCTGACATAGTCAGGTTTCCAGAAATAATGACTCCAAATGAATGCTAATGTTTCTCCCTGTCTCCTGAATGTGTAAATATATGCAGCTGTTTGCTAACTAAAAAGTAATAAAATGTCAACGTCATGTTTACAGCTTGTTTCCGCTGCACCGAAGTGACCAAAAACATATTCAAGGTTTAAAGATGTCAAGGCATGCCCAGGTACTGTCAGATGATACAAATCAACAAATATACATTCCACATATGAAATCCTCTGTGAAGCCAGCAGGTGTGTGAGCAATGTTACGACTCTCATTGGACTGCAGTAGTGTCCTTTTATTTCTAAAGGTTGAACTTTATCCTGTTCCAGAGTCCAATTTGGGTTCTTTCCACTCTTGTGCTTCTATTTAACAAGTCAGTATTGTGTACCACCAACACTAATTCTCTGACACTCCATTTCCATCACCACAACATTCAAGTTAAGACATTTATAGCTGCAACTGTCACTTCTTGGCTCGACTCTGACTCATACCGGAAAACTGCACAGTAACTAAATCACAAAACATCATGTAACCAGGCAAAAATGTACACACAAATGGTGATTTATGTGATTACTCCTTGTAAAATCATGATACACAGAGGAGTTTGTTTTCTTCAGGCAGAACATGTCAGAACCCTGACGTTGAAAGAAAAGAGGGTTATGCTGAAAACCACTGTTACCGCAGTGGTGCCTTATTCTTGAACCCAAAGTGTCGAGCCCTTTATCTCCTTCCACCATACAGACGCCGCAACACACTTAGATACAAGATCCTACACCCATCAATCATTTTACACCAAATGTAGAGCTTTCCACAAGCCCTGGAAGTAAGATAGGATACAGGGTCCAACAACACAGGGTTTGAAAAGAGAGTGCTGGCCTGGTGAAGTGAAAATGGTATCCCACAAGAACCGATAGTTAACATAAAGTGTTCAAGACGATGAAATAAACAGAAAATCAAAACAGAAACTAAATACTTTTGGGGAGAAAAGAGAAAGCTTTTATGACACTATTGAGAGTAAATAAGGCTTTTCTCTCGGCAAGATAAGACCATGCACTCTGCTATTTGAGAAGAACCAGGTCATGGGAATAGGATCAGAAATGATGGACTAAATGTACACCAAAGTACTCTAAGCGTCTCATGACTGATGCTAATGGCAGAGCAGAGTTGATAATGTTTCTCAGGACTGTATGTCATGAACACCTTTACGTCTGTGCTGAGTTACATTCTAATTTCTTTCAGCCATTACACCTCACTTGTGAATTAAACAGGCCAAAAATGTTGCATAGATACAGAAATCCACAAGTTGATTGAGCTTTTCATTTAAACCTCTTTAAGCCTACCTGAAGCTTTTACTGAGCCTGCCCTTGTGAGAAAGTGTAAACTGTGCTGCCATATATCCACACCCTCTGCCATAAAATGCACATTGCGCACACACATTTCCAGATGGGCATGCACGGCTGCACACTGCACATGTGCAAAAAGCCGCACGCCACATGTGCACAGATCTTGATTAATGTGTGTAGCATTTGAAAGAAGGGGAATGAGCCTTTGATATCTGTATATCTGTGTTTCCATTACAAGGCCACCTACTCAGCACTATTTATACACTGTACTGCAAACATAATCCACATAGCGGGAGAAGCAGGAGGAGGGGAAGAGTGTGGTGAGAATGGGTGGAAAGTAGGGGGAAAATGTCTGAGGATTTAATTAAGATTGTGGATTAAGGACTGAAAATAATTACACAGTGTAATGACAGAGAGTGAGGTGGTGTGTTTATAAAGCTTGGAGCAATGTAAAAGGGCACCTGTGTGAGCTTGTAGGTGAACTGTGTTTTACGTGTGTTTGTATTTGTCCACCCCGAGAGGAAGGTCTGTGTGTGTGGGTCTGTGGCCTGGTGTGGATCAGGTTCGCTGCCTGTGTGTGTCCCTGCCATGGACCCCCTCTGGTGGGCCGAGGTGATGGATGATGCCTGGAAGCTCTGGAGTTGCATGGTGTTCATATGAGTGCCTGTCTGAGCAGCTACCAGACAGTTATGGATGATAGATGCTTTTTAGTTTGTGTGCATGTGTGGATAAGTTTGGGTGTGAATTAGTGACAAGTTACTGATGGCTGTTGTGTTTCGGGTGTTATTCTAGCATTATTGATTACAAGGTGACAGGTATGTGAAGGAAAGCTATTTAATACTGTAGCAGAGAGTGGTGAAACACACACCTACACACACCTCCTCCCTAAAACTTGTGTTTGTTCAAACCCCCCACTTCTCCTATAGAATTACAAGCCATATACCAAGTGTAAGGCCGGGATGGAAAGCCTAGTTGGGTTGCAGCCTTTACTTGTGACATATCGACCTGAATGAAAATGTTCATCCATCAATCTATAATACAGACAAGTATGAGTTTACTGACCAGACTTAAAAACTCAGATATCTTACCACTTTTCAGCTGGTAAAATGTATGATGATGTATGATGTACTGTATGTATGATTGAGAATACTTCTGCATAAAGCTAAACAATAAGCTTTAGTTTTATACAGGTAAGTGCTGTAGCATGTATCTTGACTTCCTCATTGTGTTACTGATATTTATCTTCTTCTTCTTCTTCTTCTTCTTCTTCTTCTTCTTCTTCTTCTTCTTCTTCTTCTTCTTCTTCTTCTTCTTCTTCTTCTTCTTCTTCTTCTTCTTCTTCTTCTTCTGATATCAATGTTAAAACAGGCCTAAAAGTCTACAGCCATGCGGCTCTGTGAGGTTGCACTCAGCTTTGAGCTAAATGCTAACATCAGCATGCTAACATGCGCACAATGACAATGCTAACATTCTGATGCTAAGCAGGAGATTAACAACAGATAAGTGAAGCGTAGCATAGAGTGACTTGTCTTATTTTGCACCTGTATGTAGGTGTTCGTGTGAGGTTTAGTTTGAATCATTATGTTGATGCTTGTCCAGTGTAAGGTTGGCGTGACTCTTGTCTGTGACCTCAAAAGTGCACCAAAATAAATAATGTTCCTCAGTACTATTTCTTCCTTTCATGTTTTTTTTGTCTTCAAAGGGACTTCATTTTAATTAAGGGAGTTTCCACTTAAATAAGAAAAATCTGACACAAAAGACTTACATTCCATCTATTGCTCCATCCCTCCATCTCTCCTGTCATCTTTCTGCCATTTTTTGGCCCCCAGCCCCACATTATGGTCCTTTGATGTTCCATGATACTTTGGTAACTTAATTGGACAGTGCTGCAAATCATCAAGATCATACATTTTTGCTTCAATGAGAAAGTGCTGCAAAGGAAACTCTGCTGCCGGGATGTTTTCCCATGTTGAGTAAATCTCAATTTCTTTTTTCATTCTTTTTTTTCATCTAAAATAACTTTTTTGTTTTCTATTTACTGTACATCAAATACATCTGATTTACAACAACCTAAGATATATGGCCTTCTGTGCTACTGCTGGTGGTACTAGGTGTAGGGGTGCCTTGGTAGTCATAGAGCATGTCTTATAATTACAATGTCCCAGGTTTGATTCCTGCCTTGGCACCTTTGTTGCATGTTAGACTCCTCTCTCACTGCCCAATTGTGTCACTGTCCTCTGTTAACAGACTCAACAGGCTAAAAGGTAAATGTTTCAAAATCTTTGCTTTTGAAAACTTAAATAGCTTCAGCTGTGACTTGAAGCAAATAAAACTAGTAATTGATACATGAGGACATAAGAGGACAAACCCTGAGTTCAGCCTCAGAAATCTTTCTATTCATAACTATAAGTCAGAGCAGAAATACAATCTGTGACATGTTTTCATTCGGTCAATTGTGTGGGTGAATGTTGAGATTTGGTGTCATACACACAGACATTGGGCGTGTCAGCTCTCGGCTTCTCCACCCAAACCACCCTCACCCGGAAACTACAACTTCCTCCCCCATTCATCTTGCTGCAATTTTGTTTTATTTCTCAGGAGCTGTTTTACAAACTCATTTGTCAAACCACACAAAGGTTTATTGAGCCCTGCGAAACCAAGCTTAGGAAAATAGTGGCGAGGAAACTCTCCTTTTTAAACACAGAGAAGGATTACAGAAACCTCAAGCAGTTAGGTTTTGAAGTAATTGTATCGAGGCCAACAGCAGCAAACCTCATCCACAACAGATACAGAAGTTTTAGTTTCAGGATCAAAGTTGGTTTATATTGGAAACAGTCAAATGTAGTTCATCGTGTTTGTGTGGGTTTGTTTGTGCGCTCTCATTTTGAATTCCTTCTTTTCGCAGCAGGGTGTATGACGTTCATCTTGGGTAGCATCAGCGGACCGGCAACAACAGCCTGATGGAGGAAGAGTTGAGTGAGTTCCAGGGGAGAGCTGGAAGTTTCCTTCCTGCGGGGCGAGTAACTGGGGTGTTATGGAGGATGACAAGTACCTCTTGTTAAAGCCAAGACACTACGGGGTGGTTGTTGAATGACATACAGATATTCGTTTTCACCTCAGGGTGTGAATTGTGTGTATGTGTGTGTGTGTGTGTGTGTGTGTGTGTGTGTGTGTGTGTGTGTGTGTGTGTGTGTGTGTGTGTGTGTGTGTGTGTGTGTGTGTCATGGTGGGAGAAACTCCGTAAACTGATACCATGCAGAGATCTATCTGTCCTGCTATCAAAAAAAGAAAAAAAAGGTTGAAGGAGGAAAAGAGAGAAGGATATGTTTTTCTTTTCTTTTCAATGACAGACAGAACATAAACACTGGCACATCATTGGTGACAATAATTGTTGATATAACATTTAGTATACACAATAGAGTGTCTGTGATGAACAATGTGAATGATGATGGGTAATGATAAAGAAATGCAATATAACCACAACTGCAGCTTTAATGTCTAAACACGAAACGTTGAAGGTTTCAAAGTGGTTTAGTGACAAAATATTAAAAATGTTATCCCTATAATATCCGCTCTAAAATAAAGCATGAATCAACCTGTTTAGGATTAGGCTTAGGCACTCACAGCTATTGGTTAATGTTAGGAAAAGATCATGTTAAATGCTAAAAAAAGGAATAGTCAAAAGTGCCTTGAAGGACGAGACACAACATGTTTAGCCTTCTTTACCAACATAAATCTTCTTCTAACCGTGAAAAAGTTTGTTAGCTATCATCACTGTAAGGCTTCCTACACCAGAGAAAAACATGAATAAAGAACATAGCCCTGGCAGACATTACTTTTCCCTACAAAACTTATGTGAGAAAACAAATCCTTAGCATATACATGTAACGTAATTTGAGGAGACTGTTGGCAGGAGAGACCGAGATTTGATTCTGGATCTTTGTTCTTTTTGTATGAAGTGATAAACTGTCACAAAGCATTATACAGGAATACTGTTTGCCCACCTCCTTGACCTTATAATGGAGTCAGCCGGTGTGGAGAATGCACATTCCATCAAATTACAATTATTATTCATTTCATCGCTTTTTCTTTGTTTCCCCCGTGATTTTGTTGGGAGAATACCGACTTGGGGATATTCTTTTACATACGGTAAATGGTTAAAAATCAGTTCTAATGACATTTAATAATTTCCAGGCAAAACTCAAATGTTATATAATATAGAATTACATATTTGGCAACATGCAGTATCCTCCGTGTAATCTTGTATTCTGTGGTGAATAAGTGGATGTTGGCATGTGTTCAAATGGTACATTTCATCTTGCATGAGAAACGTTTTTCGTGGTCGTGATTATAATGAAAGTATCAGAATGCAGAATGACACAATTTCTATTGCATTCATTTGTGAAGCCTGCTAACTCTAGTTTGGGGGATTTTCATGTTTCATGCTCCAGTGTTGAAGAAAAAACACAATCAGACCCTTTTATTATATACTTCAATATGAACTATTGGATATTAAACTCTCGGCTTAGTTCCTGGGAGTAGAAAACAGCCATATTAAGGAGCTCTACATGGTTGGTGCACTACTTTCAAGTCTCAAAAAGCCTATTTTCCAGGGAAAATCCCATGAATGTGGCAGGTCTTAAAAAGAAACAAGACTGAGAAGGCAACTGAAAGTTTATGAAGCTTATTAAACTGGGTTCTTGTGCAGTGATATCATGTTGACTTGACTGGGACGCCCTGCTTTTGTTTTGAATAAACAGGCTTGTTTTTCAGCCGAATGCCAGAGTCTGACCTCAGAGAGGAACTAAAGGAGGACATTCGTCTGCTCAAACACCATTGCAGACAAAACATCACACGCAGCCACAAATTGGTTTGTTTTTTTGTCACTTCAGAGAGTGACAGAGAGGTACTCTGTCAGTTGAGATTAAAGTATATCAACACTATTCTATATCATTCTCTTCCAGGAGCAAAAATAAGCTATCATTACCTGCAGTCAGTCCCAAAGTTCTCTGAGTAAGTCATTCATTATCCATCTAGGAAAAGTAACGATTTGAGTGAAACACTGTGATAAACATAACCAAACTATGTACTAAAGCAATATTTATTAGCTTAGCATATTGTAGCTCTTTGGGTGTGGCATAAGTTCTTTGCGTTATGATGTTATAATAAACCATTCTCATTCTCCACACATCAGAGACATCAAACAGTTCATATGAAAAGATAAGAAGACCGATTAGTTAAATAAACAATTGTTGCATATAAGTAACGTAATACTTTCACATGAATTTATAATCAAGCCCCTCCTAACTCCAAACACATTACTGGGTGCTTATAAAATGTGTGACAGAAATCTGAATAATAACACAAGCAAATAGTCTGTATGGATTTGTGCGCCTCCATAAACCATAAAGCAGCTGCCTGCTCTTCTCTGACACGTCTCTGAAGTTTCATCAGCGGCTCTGACACCAACGTGCCGCTGAGCTGATGGAGTGGAGGGGGAACTTAAAGTTGCAGATCAGGCTGAGCTCTTAAAGCCGACGGGATGGTGGATGAATTAGGTGATGTCTAAACACCGGAGCTGTAGCCTGGGCACGGAGTGCAGTATAAATCAGGCCCCCCAAATATCAAGCCTTTGCAGCCATGTGTTCATATACAGTTACATTTGAGAATCTGGAAGAGATTAAAGCTTTTACACTAACAATAAGCCATGGGATGTTTTATGAGGAGTTGAGCATTATCAGGCATGGGGTGGTAGGCAAGAGGGGAGAACATCACAACCCATATTTCATGGTACATGTGAAGCATATTTTGAAGCGCTCTGTGTCTAATCTGTGTTTGGAGTATAAATAAGAGTAAGAGGTGCAGTCCACAGACGACCATATTAACTGACTGGGACGATAAGAACCCTAGAGCTCATCTTTCATGGTTTTTAGACATATATAGTTAAACTTTTTAAGAGAAATGGCTCTGGTACACTTTTTAGATTTATTGTATAAAAGCCATACTATCTTTAAAGCTATACTAACCAATATATGTTATACTCAACAGCTCATTTCAGCTCTACATAATGTGTTGGTGTTATTCAAGTCATTGTTTTTGGTTTTACAGCCAACAACTTCCCTTTGTTTCAGTATCAGTGCTCTTATGAACCTGTTCCCAGCAGCAGCAGGTTTTTCCAGCAAAATATTTATAAAAACCCACTTTATACTTCCTGCCCATCACAAAAGGCAACGTCCAGATCTAAAAAGTGAAGCCAATGCCAAAGTGTCAGAATGTATAGAAGTCTGTAAGAAAACTGACTGAACATATTCCTGACCAATTTAAGGTCTCAATCGCTAGTTTCAAGTATTCTTCTATACAGAATGAAGTTCATATTGTAAATGATGGTCCTATTTAGAATAAAATAGATGTTAAAGCAACGTGACAAGCTTGTTATTGACAGATCTCTTGTGAAAGGAAATGTCTTCCTTTTCAGCGTTCGGATGTACTTTGCTCCACCCTCTCATGTCACTGGTGGTACCAAAGGTTAGTGACGGCCAAGATGCCAAACTCGAGTCTACAAACCAATAGGTGATGTCACAGTGACTACGTCCATTTCTTATATACAATCTATGGGCGAATATTGGAGCTTTTAGCAATTAAAGAGCCAGATATTTCCTTCAAGTGTTTGTGGAGAGAAAACCAGAGCTAAGAACAAAGTAAATCAAATCGTGTGGTGCTCACAGCAATAAAGAATTACATTAAAATAATCTCTCTTTCGATAAATAGTGTCCCCATTACTCTGGATGATCCACAGAACCCATTGTATTATGACTTGCATTGGGTAGAAGGCAGAAATCTCAGAGACAGATATCTCAAAACCTGGACAAATAAAACGAACTTGGCGAGATACCAATAAAGTTTGGTGAGAAAATATGTTTGTTTTCTTTGTAATTTCGTTGACCCAACCCATTTTAAAACCGTTTTTAAAATCTTTCAGCAGGAGGACGTTTCGCTCTGTTTCCCCTTGTCTGAAACTGAAATATACAGAATGCATGGTCCATTTGCTCTCAAAGACCTGTGCGGTATCATCATTAGTCCTGAACACAGCAACATAAATTCCAACACCAGCACCAGGACCTTATTTCCTGTTGATGTATTGTAGTGCGCACAAAGAATCTGCCCTCATCTTAATTTTATCAGGCCTGCTCTTGAAAGGCCGTGACTTTGACTTGTGCCGTCGGTGTTGTTTGATCCAAATTCAGGATGGTCTTTTAACTCTAATTTTTTCTTTCCCCCTTTGACTGAACATCTGTCCGACATCTGGCCATAGCACTTGTCCTCCTCTGCTGACGGGAGTGGAGTCATGGAGTGCTAAACTAACCCTATCCTCTAACTTTCTTTATATTCACACCAAAAACTCCCCACGAGCACAAGCAGCTGCTGTTTTCCCCTTCTATTTCATTAATAATTCAAGACCCCTTTAAGTCCTCATGCGGAATTCCTGCTAGCCAGAGCGAGCGAAAGCAAGCACAGACTTGATTTGGAATTGAACTTATTCTAAATGCTTGGAAGTGGGCCAGAAATAATATGTAAGTTACATTAACAACTTCACATGCATGCATAGTATGTGTAGCATACATATAGCCAACAATGCAAGTGTGCTCCTTAAGTAGAGAACATAAAAAAGTTCATTTGTTCTAAATGAGTCTCCACCTCTGCACCTCCTCCCTGTTTCATCATTCATTAACGTTATCTCTACCGAGCATAAGGTATAGATTATCATCGTGCTGTAAAGCAACACTCCCTTAATTGACGTCATCTCTGGCCCATTTCCTTTGTTTTTTAAATTAAAACAGATTAAGAATGCACTGTAACTCATACACAAACCAACCATAAGAAAAGCCAGGATTGAGCAAGTTTTGGACCACTGAGCTTTTCGAATCTCACACATTTAGCTTTAAATCTTTCCTCTGGTCTGGAGATGACAGGTTTATATTACTGTATGCCTTCCAGGTAGTGACATCAGAAAACGTGATGCAGTGATACGAGTGTTATGAACCTTTCAGACTTTACTCCTGTGAGCCACTTTTACACCCCAGTAGATTGTTTGGGTTTGCGTAGAAGACTGGCCCAGTAGTGTGTTTGACACGTCCTGTTCAAGCAATTTATAATGGAAACAGAGGTGAATCATAACTGGCAAACTGTAAAAGGAAGCAAAGCACTTCACAGCATATGTGTGTGCCAAGTAAAACACAGGCCGTTTGGTCGTGCAGCAGCAGAAGTGTGTGTTACACTCTTATCACACAGTGTATTCATTGAACATCAACTGTAAAAGGTGGAATAGATTTGCTATTCCATGTACACATCCATCTTCAGCGTGTGTGTGTGTGTGTGTGTGTGTGTGTGTGTGTGTGTGTGTGTGTGTGTGTGTGTGTGTGTGTGTGTGTGTGTGTGTGTGTGCGTGTGTGTGTGTGTGTGTGTGTGTGTGCGGGTGCGTGTGCGTGAGCAGTGTCTGTGTGTGTCTGACATTTGCCGAAACATGTTAGCTTGCAGGCATACTCAGAGTCGGCTACTGTATATATATGTAAACCGCTTTAGGGTGTTTTTGTCCTGTACCACAAAGAAAAAATTGAACAAGCTCTATCCAAGGCTGGATTACAAACTGCCCCCGGCCCCAGACTCCCAAGGGCCCCGAAGCCTTCAGGTTGGAAATTAGTTTGAGGTATTTGATGTATTGATTATTATAAACTGGAATTGGGTGTGTTCTAAAGGGGAACTCCATTGATTTAACACATTAAAGTCTGTTTACATGTCCTAGAGGGTACTACTACATATGTGAGAACATTTGTATCAAACCTTCAAACCTGCACAAAAGCTGATACATTGGAGTTGCCTGTTGGGGCTGAAGACTACAAGTTAAAAAATGAAATAAATCCCACTCCTCATCTCTACTTGAGGTTAGCGGCTCGAGGCTGCATTAGCCGCAACTAGCATCACTCACACAAAACTCTGACCGAGCTGTCGGCTGTTGTGTTGTCCGTAACGTATGAAATAAAAAAGATATCTTTGGTTCTGCTGCATTGATGTCAAAGGATAACTGTCATCCTTAAAATGACCATTTTCAAATCAATTTCTCATCGTGTGTTATCTTAGATAATTCTTAGAAATCGTTGTTTTTCTCACATGCCTCCACAGTGAACGGAGAAGCAAAAAACAGGGTTGATGAATTGAAGTAAATGGAGGACATATTTAACAATAGACAACAATACCAAAACATCCATTTCAAAAAACTCTCACACCACTCGTGCAGTATAATCCTGGTGTTGTGTATCCAGTCATCCAGCTCAGTAACTAAACACATACATATTCAACAAGATCTTATTTGTTAAAACATTTCTGCCACAAGGGACAAATTCCTTTAGGTGATTGCTGCTGTTGTCTTATAGAAGGACTCTGTCTCATTCATGTGCTAACATTAATGTTTAAATTGATATTAGGCTTACATTTTGCATTTTCTTCAATATTCTTACATTTTCATTGTATTAACTTAAAACCATACTTGGGGAACACGGGGAGGCCATAATAGGCTCACACCTCACTTTTCACCCGGGGCCTGCTTATGGGTTGATTCGGCCCTCACTTTGTGAAAAACAAAACAATCTGCATTCCAGTGACTACAAAGCTGTTTAATTTCCACATCATCTTGTTTAGTGAGTTAGTTGGTGGAAGTTCACTGACCTGGAGCAAGCCATCAGCAGGCTGCAACATCAGGAAGAGATTGACGGGGTTCAGGTCAGACGAGTAGGTCTTGTGTGGAAGAAAATCATTCAAACAAGAAAGGAGGCAGAGTGCCTTGTTGTGGAAGAAGTGGCCACCACACACCAGGAGCACTGCAAGATCAAGGCAGTGTCACAGGAAAGAAGGATGGTAACATCAGCAGATCAATCACTTGGTTTGACCTTTGGAAATCTCTGCAGACCTTCCTCATCAGATTGACCTATGACACCCTGTCCTGCCGGAACTAGTGGTTCAGCAAAGAGGAGGGCAAAGCTGCCGGTCTCTTGGCAATGCAAACCTTCAACACATCCAGTCTGCAAGACAGACATACTGTCTCAAGAGCACTGCAGTTGGTGACGTGACAAGACACTGGAAATATGTAGGCAAGGGGTAAAAAACGGGGAAGAACGTGCATGTCCTATATTATTTTCAGATGTTAGAATGATGAGGCATAAAATGAGAAAACATTAGGAGATACTGAGGGACTCAGTATTATTGTTGACATTTCAACTTTTTACTGTGAGTACACAAACGACAATGACTCTATAGTGAAATATCAGTTTCCTCAGGATAGGAGAAATGCTTGAAAAGTGGAATCAACACTTATCTCCTCAGGCAAAAATGACAGTTGAACTTGGCAGAGAGATCTCCCAGGGAGATCACCACATCCCTCCGCCCAGACATAGTGGTGGGGACCTTGGTCAAGATGGTCTCCCTCATTGAGCTCATCCTCCCATAGGAGGAGGGGGGAGAGGCTGCCTGAAGAAGCTGAATCACTGACTGATTGCCAGGAGTTTGGCTGGAGGGTTGTCCCACATCCTGAGGATAACAGTGGCAGGGTGGTGTCCCTCCCAAAGGGGAGTAGGTCAAGTACTGGGGTTAAAAGGGCAAAACCCTGATGAGTTGTCGTTCCTATGTGACAATTCTGTCTGTGGAGCTGCAACAGACAGCAAAGCCACGTGAGTATTACCATGCACCTACCTATATATCCTTCTCAGTTGTTGGGGGCATTTTGATGGAGCTAAAGTTTTATTCTTGTCTCACTTAATGAGGAAACACATAAATCTAAGTTCTGTACGAGATGGAAGAGAACAAACTCATTTAAATTGTCTCAAACTGTCAGACTGTGCCTTTACATTGGCAGGAGGAGCGCGACAAGCATGACTTGCCTGGAGTACAGTGCATACATCACATGACAGCTGGGACAAAACACACAAAATTATGTTATGTATTAGCTAAGTGAGTTTATTTGTCATGTATGGATTCAATGCCTCAAATAAAAGCGGAATTGTTTCTCAGTTAAAACACTTTTTTTTTTGCAATATCGGGGCATGGAGGACGTTGAGTTGAGAGATTATTTTGACGAGAGCAAAAGAAACTGAGGCACCGGGGCAAAACATTTTTCCAAGAATTTAATATATAACAAAACACATGTTGCACATTACAACACCAAAGGAATGCCTCTGTTCTTGTAGACACATGTTCGTGTCCCCAGTCTTTTTTGATCACACCATGAAATATTTTCAGTGTAAAAACATTCATGTGCAACCAATCACTCAATGTGCTCTTTGTCAGCGTATCAAAATAATATGTCGCTTCCTACAACAGACAGTGAGTAAACTGTATAACTCAATGTTTATGACACATAAAGTGTCATTTCTGGGTGTCAAGCTTTGGCCCCACACACACACACACACCACACACACTCACACACACACACACACACACACACACACACACACACACCAAAGTAATGCAATTATGTTTTTTTTGCTTGGCTGTTACACACCACAACTGCTGCTTACATGAAAGTAGTGAAGCTATTCATTCATGTTATTTAGTCATAAAACCTTTTGCCGTCTGTGGCCTGTGTGCTGATTTAGGAGGATTTATACCACATGAACATGTGTATCCTTTCCACTATTAGCACTGTAACATATTTAAAATGTAAAGTGTAGCAACAGTATAGTATATTATGCAATTCTGTAGGTTTCAGAAGACACAGGATCTATCTCCTCTTTAAGATCAGTAGTCCCAGTTGACGCCTCCAGACAATGTTTGGAAATATAAAAAAAAGACAACTGCAAAGTAAATCATTTGCCATGTGGATGATGTTAATCATTTGTAAGCACAACACCTCGGCTTTCTTTAAAGGAACAGTTTGAATGTATGCTTATTTGCTTTCTTGTAGAGAGTTACGGTATGAGAAGGTTGATACAGTGCCACTCTCATGTCTGTACGCTAAATAGGAAACTGAAGCCAACATGTGATTATCTTATCTTAGCTTGGCACAAAGACTGGAAGACAACAAAAAGTCACTGCGTCCAGCCAGGAAATAATTACACATAATCCACCCAAAAAACGGATTTGTACGGATTAAACATATACATATAAAGTGTTCATTCGTGAGTTTTGGAGGTGCTGCAAAGCAGATTTCCCCCCCTGTTTCCAGTTCTTATACTAAGCTAAGCTTATCAGCAGCTACTCGTATCTTCTTATCTTTAGTGTACAGACATGAGAGTCGTATCTAACTCTGAGCAAAATTATTATTATGCAACACAGAAAACACACTTTTTAGATAATTTACCAACCTTACAAGAAAGACTAAAGATGTATTTAAATTATTTGTCTGAAGGGTTCAACTGATGTGACATGAGGTCATGGTTTACAATGAGACAGCAGGACTAAAACACTGAGCCAGTCAGTGGCTCGACTAAAATGATGAAGCAGCATTGTATGACGTGGAGCACTGAGCAGACATCAGTGTGTGAAGACTATGATTTACAACATGAAAGAGGCAAAACAGTTCATATGTACAGGATATAAATACAAATTGATTTAAAAAAGATTAACAATATTTCATTGCACACCATACACACAAACACGCACACACATACAGCACAGTCCTACAATACACAGTCCCACATACATAGTAATACACAACACAATGATTTTACACATTTACAGCTACTGTTTTGACTTTACATATGAATGACAATATTCACTTGAGTTCAGTATCAGCTGATAATAAAATAATAAAACTGCTTTCTAAGTGCTTTTAAATTTGTCCATCAACGTTGTATTAGTCAAGCATGTTTCTGTACAAAGAATGCTGTGTGTGGGCAGATTCTGATTAGAAAAAAATCAGTTGTAACATATGTTTATATGTTTATATTGCATTATAGCCATTCAGATATAGAAACAGTGTTCAAACAATGCTATTTTAAGTTTGGCATGTTTCAGATCTGTGGCGGGTTTTCTACAGCTACGGCAGAGTACTCAGTCTCAGACATGTTGGAAGCCTCGATGAGGCGTGCCAAGCCCGTTCTCGTGGAGTATTTAAAGATGAAGGCCTTCATGAGGTCATAGCGGTAGTTTCTGTTGATGAAGTTGTAGAGAATGGGGTTGAAACAGCAGTGGAGCAAGGACAGGCACTGGGTGAGGTGTAAGGCCACGTAGATCACATTCTCCAGGCCACAGGTCAGAGGCACCAGGCCCAGCTGAGACAGAGCATCAACTAGGAGGACGCCGTGGTAGGGCCCCCAGCAGCCCAGAAACACTACAATGTATGCCAGGATCACCCTGCGGCTCACACGACGCTCCTGCTCCACTGTGGAAGACGGTGAAGAAGAAGAGGAGCGGGTGAATGCTCTGGCTAGCAGTGCGTAAAACACTGCAATGACGGGGAAGGGGAGAACAAAGCCCAGCAGGATGAAGCTCAGCTGCACGCCCACCATCCACTCCCTGGGGTTTTCCTCTGGGTACACAGGCCTGCACAGCATGGTGTCCCCATGTGTTGACTTCACGGTACGCAGGAAGTAGGTGTCTGGCAGGGAGGCAACCAGAGCCAGAAGCCACACCCCTACGCACGCTGCGCGGCGGACTAGCTTCCTGCGCGCTCCTCCCTCGTTGTCTCCATGCTTCTTCACGCTCAGGTAGCGGTCCACGCTCATGCAGGCCAGGAAGAAAATGCTGCCGAAGAGGTTGACGGAGAACAGCAGGTGCGTGAGTTTACACGCCACCTCACCGAAGGGCCAGTGGCCATGCAGAGCCAGTGAGCTCACCCACACGGGCAGGGTGGCACACACACACAGGTCTGCGACTGCCAGGTGTGCGATGTACATGTGTGTTTCATGGCGAGGGGTGGAGTCTCTTTGTGCACGGATGTTCACCCAGAGGACCAGAGCGTTAGCAGCCACACCGACGATGAAGATAAAAGTGTAGAGGACACACATGGAGTAGAGCAGAGCGTTGCGGTTGAAAGCCGTGGCACACACCATTGTATTCACACTGGATATGTTGCTAAAGGCATCTGAGAAGTTGAGGTCCCCCAACGACTCCCACAGGTCTTCCAGCTCACTGGTGCTTAGACTCATTTTTCAGCACTGGGAAAGGACCACAGACCACTGGGAGGTAACACACACCACCTCTGACTGGGATAGATCCTGTAAAAACAAAACATCAACTCGTCATTTCTTGCAGCACATATTTATCTGGATAAAATTCTACATGCTACCTTCTGGTATCATATTTAAGAAGCAATACTCAGTTCATAAAGCAATGGCTTATTTTACCCATGTGGACTTAAACTCCATGAGCTAATAAAACATAAAGCATCTTGTGGTATGCCACCAGATCCTGAAGAATCTTAATGTGGTTAACTTGTTAAAACACTGCTTTCATGAGTTAATAGAAGCTCTCTGTTGCCGTGTCACAAACGTAGGAGTTCTGTGATTGATGTGCCGTCAGGGGGCAGTACAATAAATGTTTACATTAGCTCCACTAGCACAGAGTGCAGATTAGAAATAAGGAAGTGGGATCGAGAAATCCAAACAGGGTGTACTTCCGGAGCGTTTTGGGCATTCCAAGATAAAGCGTTGGTTAGGGTGGGAAACCTGATGCCATTTTAAACAATGTTTTCTTTTAACATGCTTGTTATATACAAAAGAAAAACATGTTTCTCATCTGCTCTTGAAGGAGAGGGCGAGAGAGTAACTGTCACCACCCAGATGATCAAAGAAAAGGCTGATCATAACCTCAAATACGTCATTTTACAACATCTGAATCTTATAACATAGGAACACATGCATACCATTTCAAATACAGGGTGCATTAATGTTATCATTAAGGTGACTGAAGCAATATGCAAGATCACAGAGATGGTGGTCTGGAGCCACTTGGCATGCCTATAATCTGGCATCTGATGCTTATGAGTCTAAATTGCCACTGAAACTCTGTGCAGCTCCCCTAACTGACAGCCTGCCACAGTGTGAAAGATCAGAGGTGATAGGTAATAGATCACAAACAGAACACGAGTGGCTTAACCCCACAGTTGCCCCTGAGTCTGACTAACTTGTACGCCCACAGAGTGAATTGTGTGCAGAGATCAGCGGGACGCTTGACGGCTGCAAAATGGTCCGATCAAGGTTAAAACGAGGGTCACCGACCAACGGGTGTCACAGCACGCTGGAAAGCAGTGAAATATAACCCCGTCAGACATCTGTCTGTGAAGGAGACTTGTGCTGTACACAGGATAATTGGCAAAACGTCACATAGGATGGTGAAAGAAAAAGTGAAAATAAGGATAAACAAGGACATCTGGATCATATTAAGATGTGCAGCTGTCTAGTGTGTGTTATGTCTGGCTTTGTTATCTGTTATCAGTTTACTTTTGTATTTCCATATACTTCTACTTCATCACATTTCAGTGGCAAATATTGTTCTTTTTGATTCACAACATTTATTTGACAGCTACAGTTACTGGTTACTTTGCAGGTTCGCATGTCTGGTTATACATACAAAACATGTGATAAAGTACTTCAAATAAGCTCCACCAGCTGCACAATCAAAATGCTGTTCACATGATATTGAGCTAGACTGCGAATTTTTTCAACTTTTATATGAGTTTTGCATCGATGCAGATATTTAATTTAACAGTTAAACAGTTAACTGCAATATGATATTCTAACATGGTCCAATGAATAATTTTACTTAGAATATATCTGATAGATACTTCTGTACTCATTTTGAATGCATGCCTTAGATATTATTATTATATATAGCAGTTATAAGAAATGTCAGAAACCTGACATTTCATTTTACTTTCAATTAGTTTAAGACACTGGAGAGTGCTAATCATTGTAGTAGCCCTCACAATGGTCTCTGTCTAATTCCCGTATATTATATGGAAAATACCTGGAGGTGCCAGGTAGCGCCACAGGCTTCAAGCTAATTAACCTCTTAACACCCACACCATCAGATAACAGACGGAACATGTAGCCCATCTCTCTCTCTCTCTCTCTCTCTCTCTCTCTCTCTCTCTCTCTCTCTCTCTCTCTCTCTCTCTCTCTCTCTCTCTCTCTCTCTCTCTCTCTCTCTCTCTCTCTCTTTCCTGTCTCCCTCTCTGTTTCTCTTCTTTTCATCTCGGGAGCATCCAGTTACAAATGAGCTGAAAACCGGCTTTTGTTACTCAATACACAGAAAATAAAAGCGATCGAAGGCGATTTTCATGCTAATTCTGCCGACAAGAATAGTGCAGGTGCAGCGTGTTTGTCAGAGGTTTCTCCAGTCAGTCTCTATCTACAGGCTTTAGTTTGGGATACAAATATCTGCCTTTTAAAACAGGGTGTCAGGTTTCCGCGTAGATTACCAGTAAAAGTGTTGCCTTGCGCGTCATTACGCACACGTAGGGGAAACACATACAATGTCATTGTTGTCATTGTTTAATTGTATCAGCCTGGAAACTCACTTCTCTTATCAGTCAGTTGGGTATACAGTAGCCTCACTCCGTGCTTGAACGGGGAGGCAAATAAACAGCGTAGAGCCACGCTGAGAAGATGGAGAAATACACAACATAGAACTTTTCTGATTCAGTAACAGCACTCACCATACTATTTTATCCCGGTGTGGTATCTGTAATAACTTAACAAAGTTGTAAGGGAGCAAGGAGGGAGCTGCAACTATATTCCATTGTGCAATCATGTATTGAATAATGGCAATAATAAATCCTATATTGTCATATATGCATATACGCACTGATTATCTCCCTGTACACTCTCCAAAGCCACACGAGCTCATATAAACAGCTTACCTGTTTTTGATTCCTGATCCCTCGCTGAAATATCTTCTTTTAAACAACGGGTTTGTTTGTTGCTGAAGGATAACTTCAACTCCACTACGACAAACTTGTGTGCGCTACCCTCCGCCTCCTTGAATGAATCTGAGCATGTTCCTTGTTCTGCACTTGCTTGATACTCAGAAGAGCTACGCCTCCGAGGCTGGTCCAAACTGCTATGCGCGTATTGACATGGCATCGCCCGGGGCGTTCAATGCACAGCAAGCAGCCCGACGAGTTTCGGCCAAGAAAGAAAAAATGAACACGTGGAATTTCCTCCTTATGATTCTTCATATCTACTACATATTACAACATTTTCACATTGCTGAACTTTATATGTTTTTACTACGTCATCTAAATCTGGATATGGCATGCAGGTCTATACATGTCTATAATATGGCATGCACTGGACTGCAAGTACAAGAAATGATCGCCTATATATATTATTTTATTTTATTATCAAGGTATCATTCAAAGCGTGTAATGTATGAACATTTTAGGAAAGTGACGTTAGAAATATGCAATAATATTGAGTAGGCTATAACCAAGAAGACTTTAAGAAAAAATACATACAAATTCCAAAACGTTTTAAATGGTGTTTAAATGCCGCACAAATGTGAACTTTTGAAAATATTTTTTGTTATGATTCACTGGCTGCTATATATAGACCAATAAATAAAAATGAATAATAGAAAATCTTATTTAGCATTAAACTACATGATGGCACACGTTTTGTAATCTGGCATGCAGATTAAATGATGATACATAATAATACATTCATACAACATTAAACTATATATGGCATGCATTGCATAAACATAATGCACAATACACATTAACCACATTCAACTATATTACAAGGGCACTTCCTTGTGCCCTGCCCCAGAGACCTAAATATGAGACCAGAGCTGCAGACAGTCAGTAAACCACATCTACTGTTTTCTGCTTCCACCCAAAACCAACAAACGGGTTAAACCCAACACCCAGTCTCACAGAGATAACTGAAAACACCCTCTAAATAACGGACAATACCAAAAACCATATTCATGATTTAGCCTAGATATTTAATCTAATGGTCGTTTCTGTTACTTAGAATAAGTTTTCACCAAATTAAGGTTCAACAGATAAGGTTGTTTTGTATTAATAATTAAATGCTTCTCATGAAACTATGAACAACCTCAGCTGCAGACTCCTTGTTGTTTCATTGTCGTTTGAGCCTCATTCAGTCTCATTGCAGGCACATCCTCTGGAAGCAGCACACAGCATTGAGGGAGGCTCATGTGTTTACTGAAAGCCGTTGAAAGCTCACCTGCAACTCTGGTGGCCTCAAAGCTTCTCCCACCAGGGCAATTAACCCCAAGTTCAATACAAAGACAGAGTCACACAAAAAAAAGGAGCAAACTGTGGAATTTATAAAAGTACATTAATTTAGTTTGAAATGGCAAATCATGATAATAAACTACAATAGAGCTCATAAGTGAAAGTCATTCTTTTGATGTCAGGTCCAGTGATTGAAGTATTGACTTTACCACATACAATATGTCCAGCATGTTTTCTTAGGAAAAAGATATTGTTGACTCGTACAGGTCATCGCACTGAAGTTTATTATGACTATATGCCTTGTATTCAGTGCAGAAATGCAGCCAGCAGGGCTACTCTGACCTCATTAAAGAGCAGTGTAGTGAAGTCAGTTTCAATGAGGCTTTAAAGAGAGCTCCCACTACGCACGCATACCCATTGTCCTCCATATCAGGAGCATCAGGGGGGATTTGTAAGCTGTTCTGATAAGCATCCGTAGCCCTGTAGACTGCTGCCAACCTCTGTTCTGCAGTTCTCATTCACATGGAGGCTGGACTGGTAACAGCAGGGGCATGTGTGTGTGTGTGTGTGTGTGTGCATGTGTGTGTGTGTGTGTGTGTGTGTGTGTGTGTGTGTGTGTGTGTGTGTGTGTGTGTGTGTGTGTGTGTTGTTTGAGAAAAGGCCATCCGGCTTCCATATACCTTCTGTTATAAAAAAGTTATTTGTAAGAATCTAATTAGAATTGGATGAAACAGGATTACTTCAGAAGCATTTTGAGTCATGCAGTAGCTCTGCATCAAACATGAATATACAACAACAATGAAACACCAAATACGGTATAATACATAGAGAAACATTTAATTAGGTGAAGGGAAATCAAATTAAAAAGTTCCACAGTCTGCACTTCAAACACTTTCACACTTGAATCCGTGCAATTATTTTACTAGATATTATATGTCACATTTATTTATGAATAATTCCTATTTATTTATATATATCTTATTGGTCAAATGACTGCATGCATGTGAAAAATGTTGCTCAGAGTGACAAACCCTCAGAGAATTTGTGTAAGCGTCTCTGTTTTGGAGGGGGGGTTTTCAGTAGCAGGAGGCAGCTGTTTTCAGTTTTATAAAAAGCTCTGATAAACCCACTGTAAGGTACTGGCCAAACACCAAGCGACAGACAGACAAAGTTAGCGCATGGCTAAAGAGCCAGATATATCCCTCAGATATTGGTGGAGACCAGACAGAGCTAAAAGAGTTACATCCATAAATGTTACTCCGTGTTTGTTGGATGTGGCGGCAACTGTTCTCTAACAAGTTCTCCCCATCAACTTAACAAGGTGAAAGGTCAATATTGAGTTGAAATCTTTTGGCCAAAATCGATTAATGCAGGTTTGATAATTGTAATTCTTAAATCTTCTACTGATACTTCTGTCCATGTCATATACAAAGCTACAATTCTGCTGCGTGTTCATGCTCAAAACATCATCCAGAGTTTTATTTGTCCACTGTTCAAACACAGTATGGCTCCTTTGGACAAGACCAAGTTCATGATACTATTTTTCACACATAGGATAAACAGAACGATCAAGAGATAAGGAGATGGAAAATGGTCCGCGACTGCAAGAGGGAAACAGGGTGGCGATGACGTAAAAGAATGAGGAGGGGGGATGGGGCTTTGGGAGAAAAGTTGAGAAAAATAGAGAAAGAAAGATAAAGAGAGTTATTCCTAATGACTGCCATTTCTATTGTAGTCTAGCCCTGCGTCACGGTGGGGGGGTCTGACAGACACAATCTATTTTCGTGCAAATCTCCATTCAGAGGGTCCCTCTCAACCTGATTCTCAATCACATCTTTATCATCAACAGTCACCCTCCCTCCCGCTCTGAGGCTCCCTCTTGCATTTTCTACTCCCTCACATTCCTTCTTATCCCCTGCTCTTCTAACCTCACTTACCTTTCCCTTAATCACTTATTCATTTACAATTATCTTTCAGGAGGATAAGGGCCTGTGTGTGTGAAGCTGAAAGCAGTGGTCACTTGTGAAGGAGTGTGTGAACATGTAGAAGCAATGGAGCTTTTAACAATTCAAAGGACAAAAGATTGGCAGCTATTTGTTCAGTTGGGTTTTGTCTTGGGTTTTCAAGCCAGTGTTTTGTCAATGCTGGTGTTCTGTGAGCTTGTGATGAGGTGATCTTTTGTGTCTCTCAGGGATATGTTCATGCAGGTGCGTGTTTGGCTGAAAGAGCGCGTCCCTGTTGGGGAATGTAGCAACCAAGGCATTCCTCACATTGACAGAGCATCTCTCACACCAGCCCCTCGAATGTCAGTGAAACCTGAGAACTGCTCAAATGTCAAACATTCGGGAAGAAAAGTGGGAATATACTAAGAGGCTTTGTGTTAAACAGGAATGTGGAATCAATTATTTCTTAAACTATAGATTGTTTTGTCCACGTGGTGACAGCCGAAGCAAGATGTACCATGTCATCTTTTAAATTGATATGGTGACCTGTGGGGAACATCCAGATTCCACAGAGCAACATTAGCATTCATTTGAAGTTGGGTTTCTGACCATCTGGCGAAAGTTAGTCAAATATTTACTCTCCTTTTAGATGCGCATTGTTTGCTCTATACCAACTTCTGAAGAAAACATCCAACTATTTAGCAGCTAAATGCTGCACTATGGTCATCAGTTAGTTGCTAATTGTGAAAAGAATCGCTGCCTTGTAGAGCTCTCCCTTTACTCGATTCTTTTCTCTTTCTATTTCTCTGACCTCACTGAATCTGTCAGCGAATTCATGCATGGCTGTTGACCATGACTGGCTGTGGCACCATACAGCCCATTGACTTTGTCTATCATCTCTGCACACAGCAGTAACTCAAACAGTGCATGTTCTGCTTTCCCCAAGCCTTACAGGTGTCTATTCACCCCCACCCCTTCTGCTCAAAAATACACACCATGTTCATTCATATGAGCCGGGTCACCGGGATCATGCAGAAAATGGGTAAAAGCTGCAGAAAAGTCTTGCTCCAGGGGACAGTGAGTGTCCACTATGGATTAGTGAATGACATAATCTGTCCACGGGCTGCACGAGAGTGTGTCCGTCTCATTGTGTGCCCTGAGGGCTGTAGCTCTAATCTAGTAATCCTATCCTGACAATCCTGATGTATGCTTCACAAGACGGTGCCTTTCCATGCCGCTGACATGGAGTTCACAGATAAGGTGGCTAACTTTCACCTCTATTGTCCTGTCACGCTATATGAAAAATGAACCATCAGCACTGCTGGAATGTGCTGGTGTTTTTGAGAAGCCTTCAGCAATACCTTCTCTGGCTACAATACCTTTAGGTGTTGCCAGGGAAGCCGATGGCTTTGCATGAAAGCCTCAGTGTTGACGCACTGTCAATGGGATCAAGTTCATGGTTTAACTTGTGTTTGAAACTTTGCATCAATAGTAAACGGTCAGATTTAACATAGACAAAGTGACGTTCCATTTGCAAACATAAATGTCAAGTTTTATAAGAGCGTGAGCACTGACGGAAAACCAAACACTGCGGGCTTTATTGGATATAAACATAACTACACAGCACTCAAACAGGATGATGGAATAAACAACATATATAAACATGCTAACAGAATGAAGCCTGTCTCGTTTGAATGGAAAAAGATCTAAATGGCGATAGCTGTAAATATCATGTCCTTTAAAAATGACCCTGCGGCACAAAATGATCAAAATCACCAGAGCAACATGTGATGGAAAATGACCTCAAGCCATTTTTCTCTGTCCCAGGTGGTTTCCATTCATGGTCTCGACACCAATCGCATAAACAATAGCACGGCACTGCAGGGGGATTACGGCCAGGATGTGGCAACCCAGACAGCATCTGGAGTTGAGTCCTGTGCGCCTAGAGCTCCAAGTGAGGGGCACTAGCGCTCCCGTTCATCTAGTCTTTCCTTATAGTCTCATCTGTAACCCTGAGCTCCAGCTACATCTATTACTCACAGAGAAAAACATATGAGGCCTTTTGTAATCTTTCATTGTTCATATCGACGTGTGGGAGAAATATCCAAGGGAGATGCATGAAACAAAAGCCAGAAAGGAGATTGAACCAGAGATAGAAAACAAATAGGAGTCAACGACAGGATGTACTGTGTTCCCCGTGTGTCAGTTTCTCCCATCCCTCTGCAGGCTGTGGTGGAGATAGCAAAGATCTGCTTCTCATTACAATATAGGAAAGGATTTAGAGAGGAGCATAATGGCTGACTGCAGTCTTAACCCTGTCACTCTGATTCCCCAAACCACCAAGAGCCTTCCCCGAAACCTCCCAGACACACTCAAACCTCGGCTCGTAAATAGAAAACAGCTTTGCTGCTTCGCGTTAGCTTCCCAGTACCAGGCACTCCATACATCAGAGCCTGAATGGAGGCCAATAGCGTCATGTCAATCCATTCATCAAAACCATGATGGCAGGCCTCCCGTGTAAGTGTTTCAAAGTTGCACATTGCAGGCTTGCCTGGACCCTATCACTGCCAGGCAAGCTGAGTGAAGTGTCAGGAGCATGATTTGTGAAAGTGTTTGCTTATATGTGGTAAAATACAGTCAGTTCCCCCAGAGAACTACGCCTCCAGTGAACGTTCAAATCCTTAATGAGCAAAAGATGTGTGAAAAGTCCCATTGTGGTAAAAGTTTCCTGTGCATTTTCACACTGGTGAGAGGATAAGACTAACACAAAAGAAGGATGGAGATGAGGATGAAAAGAGCAAGGCATGAAAGACACATCCTGCAGGATTTCATGAAAAGAGGAAGAGGCAGTGATTGTTATTATTTTTTCACCCGTGTTTTTCTGTCCTTTTTTGGACCTTGTATGAAGAGCTGTTTGGCTCTATTTGTAGTCTTGTTCCTCCACAGCTGTTTTAGTTCACCCTTTTTTTTAATCTTTTTATCTAACCAGCTGTGCGGTTTGTGATCACAAACATAGGACCGTGAGATATTTATATGTGATGCACACACACACATTTTAAGAAGAGGAGTTTAAACCTTGAATTTATGAGAAAATAAAGATTACTGAAACCTTTTCTAGTGTCTCAGGTACTCCCTGAAGTAAAACTATTTAAAATATGTTTGAGAACTCGAAATGTATAGAAGTGTTTTATTGGATTATTAATCTCGGAATCTTTCCCTCTAACAAGGAATCTGGGAATGTATCTATGTACTGCAAGAATAACTTGATTTAGGTGGCTACTGTGATTGGTGTGGTTCGGGGGATGATTGTGCTCAGATGTCAGAGTGAATTCCTCAGTTTCATAATGATGGGGAACATACAATGGACACTCTGTGGTACGAAGGTAAAGGGGGCAGTTAGAGCTTCAGTTAAAGCATAAAGGGAAACGATAGTGTAGTTCTTCATTACAAACCTTTCCTGCTGCCACTCTTAATATAACTGCCTTGAACTGTGCCTCAGTTTCCTTATGTATATGCACACATGGACTCACTCTCTCACACTCTCTCACACACACTCCCACAGGAAAAATTCAACAAGCTTTGGTTTGTGTTAAGGTATAATTGATTGGATTTTAATGTAGCCTCTGAAAGAATGAGCTGATGATTGGTAAAAATAATTTCCCTGCACTACCATCTCTCTCTCTCTTGGTCACAGTGTTTAATAGCTGGCTGGTTGTTAACCCTATGACATCTGGTGCAAACACAAGGACCCTTTTACAACGTAATCAAACCACCCTAAAGTAAACTTAGAACAATCAATCACATCTGGCTGACCATCAGTTTTAAGCAACCATGTCTTTATGAATATACATATTTACATTTTTTTACAACCCTTGATAGAAATGGTTTGACATTTTGTGAAAAAGACTTAGATGAGAAGATCAACATTTAGACATGAGAGGACCAATAACACTCTGTCTGTGCAATAAAGATTAATTAGATTTTGTTAGAGCAGGATAGTTGTTTCCAGTCTTTGCGCTAAGATAAGCTTACAGACATGAGTGCAGTATCGATCTTCTCATCTAAAGGGGATTTTCTTCTTGGACCAACAGTGTTCAAAAGTCGATGTTAATAAAAATCTCCAGGTCCAGTCAACCTTCATGCTTCATCTGAAAATGATATTGTTATTTTTTTTATCCAAATGATTGTGTGGATTTGAGCTTTCAGTAAAGCAGGACTTTTCCGGAGACTCTGTTTCGTATCTGGTATAAAACGGTGCCCACTTCCTCCCATTGAACCAGCCAAAAATGGCCTTCCCTGCAGCCAGTGTGGGAGAACTGGGACAGACAATGGGAAGCCGGATGGACACCAGTTCAGTGACTGTGGTATAACCCTTACATACATAAACACTCAATGCCCCCAAACCCTGCAATTCAAACACCAACTTTAAGGTTTTCTGTCTCAGGCTATTATCTATATAGAATGAGCAAACTTCAAATGCTTCAAACCGATAGTAGGATTTGTCCACGTTTCTTTGTGTATTCTGATTATAGAGCTGAAGATAATTAGTGCATAATGATTCACGCATTTCAAACACTTCACACTCAAGACTTTATTTACCACACTGTCATCTATAACTCCCCTCATGTGGGAAGAGAGTGTTTAGCTGAGAAGCCTAGAGTCTTAGCACAATATTAAACAGAAATTCAAAGTCTTATGTGTGTCTCTATAACTCAGGATAGCTAAATTTCTTCTGTTTTGACAGCAAAATAAGGAAATGAACTGAACATGTTCGGCCTGCATAGACAGGTGATTATGAAACTGGACCTGACTGAACACAAACATACACAGCGTGACCTTGGGAAACCTCAGCTGTGAAATGTGCACAACATTGAGTTCCTAAATGTCACAGGCTTTGGTCTGGACATTAGAGTGGAAGGCCATTTCCTTAAGTGTGCCCCCCCCCCCAACCCCATCTCATTTCCTCCATACCCAAACAAAAGCTGCTTCTCTGGGAAAAGTGCTCAGCCACTTATGTTTCTGTGTAGAGCCCAAACCTGCTTGCAAGCAGGCTCTTTGGTCGTCAGTATGTCTGTATACAAGGTACACCACTTCAGCTTCAACCAGACGATTGATTGGTTCAAAATAACCAGTCCAAAACAAAGTGCACACAACTCAGCCCACCCAAACATTTCAGTCAAAACTTCCACAAGAATCAGCAAGAATTAAAGCTTTATTGCTCTCGCAGATCCAAAAAGAGCACCGCTCATCACTACCCTCCAGCTTTGATCTGGCTAAATGGGCATGAGTGGTTTCCCAAGGTGCAGGTTTCACACCGTCAGAGCAAACTTGGTTTAGCAGGTTTAAAATTAACTTCAGCTGGAAACCATTCTCCCCATCAAAGCAGTCAGGAAAGGAGCAGGGCATTTCTCCCAAGAGGACAAGCAGATCTGAAGGGTCAGAATGAGGATACTTTGAGATTGGAAAAAAAAAATGTGCACCAAGAGGGCTATAAAAGGCATTATAAAGACTTTGTAAGTTAGATGGACATTAAACCAAGGCTAAGTTAACTTTGTGAAGAGTTTGAGAAAACTATAGAGTTGATGCTTTGAAAATCAATTATTATCTTGTAGAGCGTGACAATTGTGTTCATAGTATGAACCTCAGGAAGAGACTAAAACAGTTAACTTGGCTCTCAATTGGATGTCATGTTGCAATACGGTGAACAGAAATTTGTCTACAACTGCTTGGTAAACTAACATTTACTGAACACTGTCATTTAAGCTGAGAAAGAAATACAAGCCAGTGGTGAAGCACAGACTAATGTCGTGCTAATGCTCACATGTCACTACATTTCTTGACCCTACTTGTATAGGCAAAACCCAGTACAAGAACCCAGGCCTTCATGATTGAATTACCAAGACAGTATCAAAGTAAACAGAAAGTCAGAATATTTCATTCAGCGTTTATTTATTTGCCATCATGCAATAGGACAGGTTGGACAAGCTAATGCCATCTTTAGACTCCAGCTTTCATCTGGTTGTTGGGTGGTAGTGCCAGGCCCAGGTGGATCCCCACGGTCAGTCCAAACTCCTTGGTGGCATGTTTCTCATGGACCTCAGGCTTCAGCTGATAACCCTTCTCCCTATCAAAGCAGTCCAAGGGAGTGAAGTAAAGTGGTTTCTCTCCCAGGACACCTTGCAATCGTGTACGCCAGCCCTCAAGCATGGTGCCGCGGACCTCAGAGGGAATGTCAGACGGAGCCCAGAAGATCTGAGGAGCCAGAACCTGGAAGCCACAGTAGTGCAGGATGCCATTCTGAGAGAGAAACACATTAGTGTTGAGTCACTTGAAATGTTACAGCGATCACTCTTTTATTGCTTGGTTGATGCAGTACCTGCAGTGGCCACAGTGTGACATTCATGTCTCCATTAATGCCATTTGAACTAAACATGGACTCATGAGACCCAGTTGTGAAGGAGAGCATGGCCTTCTTGTCCTGTGCAGAAAACCAAGAAATTAAAGCATAAACACAAACAGCTTTACCACAGTAATGCAAACCTCTCCATTTGATCTTTTACCTTAAAGATTCCCTGGCTGTAGCGTTTCTCTTGGGAGTAGGCAAAGCCCAGTGTGAGCACCCGGTCGATCCAACCCTTCATGATCGCAGGAACAGTGAACCAGTACATGGGGAACTGAGAAGTAGGCCTTGTAGTTAGTGCAACACAGAGTCAGGGCTTAAACACACGTTAGTCACTCAGTCTCTACCTGAAAGATGATGAGGTCTGCCTCAGTGAGTTTGCGTTGTTCTTCAGTGATGTCAGCACACAGTTTTCCCTCCTCCCATGCGAGATTAGTCTCCTCTGCATAACGGAAGTGATCTGCATTCTTAACTTCTCCTGCAGAGACAAAATGATTATGAAAACCAGAATAAAAAAACGACGCTAAAATTAAAAGAAATTCCAGATAAATATTTTTATACCAGTGATGTCCTCAGCAGTAGCAGTGGCTTTAAACTTCATGACATACAAGTCAGATACTTGAACTGTGCAGCCCTGGGCGGCTAAAACTTCCTCAGCAGCATCTTTGGCTGCAGCATTGAATGACCCTGAGCTCTGGTGTGCATATACAATCAACACTCTCTTTGCTGCTAAACCAAGAAATAGAAAATTACAATTAGCAAATGTCAGAAACTCAGCAAATTAAACATAGTACAAATCTATGAGGCACAACAAGAGACACATACTGTCAAAAACCCTCAGCAAATACAAGAACACAGAGTTAAAAAGGTACCCATTCTGAAGTGATGCCTTGCAAATGATGAACTTGTGGAGTGTCAATGGAAAGAGTAGCTCATGCTTGAACAAAACTGAAGCTGCTGCTTTTATACAACACAACACTCATTTATCACAGGTGCTGTCAATCATCAATCAATGTCATTGTTCAATCAGCTGCCATCTCCCAGGACTCATCAACATATTTACATATACTTATTAGAACTACATTTTTGAATGGAGAGGAACCTTTGCACCACTAAAAGCTAAGAATATTTAGGTTTTTAACCAGTTGCAGATTTAGCCCGTTTCAAACACAGGATAAAGTTAAAAATAATACTCTTGCACATACACTTTCTCATACAAAGCAATGTGTGCTTATCCCATTTTAGCCAGCCCAGAAAGAGACACAGTCAACATTCCCCATGTCTTTGTTTATGTGTCTTTAATACAGTAACCTTGTGGATATTTGAGAACATGTGTGTCTGTCTTTGTCTGTCTGTGTACAAGATGTTTAAAAATTGTGTGCCACTCCTGATGTCTTTGAACCACATGAAGCAGATGTGACTCAGTGATGCTCTCACTCTAGTGTTACTGGTTTGCAGCACTGTTTTTCCTTTACATTACTTTCCTCTAAAAGTAACTGTTGCCTGCGGTCAAACCTACTCACGAATGTTGCCCTGTAAAAAAGAAAAAAAAAGCCCAGCAATGGACATCAAAGGCATGAGACATGAGCTGGCACAAATATGGAACCAAAATAAGCCCTAAATCCCATCGCTCCAGCCACTGTTAGGAGGAGGGGTTAATGAACAACTGCTACATATTAGCACATAGGCGCACACACATGCAAGCACGCAGCATGAGTGAGACATATGGATAGACTTTGGCAGCTATCTTTCTTTCCATTGTCTCTTTTTTTTTCACTGATAGAAAATATACTTGAGTTTTGTGAGTTGATAAGTATTTGTCAAATCAATACAGGCATTGTTAAAATTTAAAATTATGAGGCATTCTGGTGTTTATGAGGCCGACTCTTTTCATCTCTGCGGACTGTTTTTTTACACCATCCCCACTTAGGTTGGTCCTCGATGTGCTTCCTATTGAGCCTCTGGCTGCTTTCCCTCTGTTGTGACGGGAAGGAACCATGCGTTTTGCCGGGAGGTATGTTTTCATGGTTTGTAATGTGTTGAGCTACATAATTCCAGATTTCTTGCTACATTGCATGAAGTATGTTTCACACTTACATGTGTCAAGTATTGGCATGTGTTGCTCAAGTTTTGACAGAACATCTGCTGCACACCTTTAGGAGCTTCTTTAAAACACAACATAAGACAAAACCACAACCATGCAGTGACAGAGTACATATGGGCATTACAAAGGTACATCAAATCAAATCATCAAATCAAATGTATTTATATAGCCCAATATCACAAATTACACATTTGTCTTAGTGGGCTTTACAGACTGTACAGGATACAACACCCTCTGTCCTTCGACCCTCGCACTGCACAAGGAAAAACTCCCTTAAAGAATCCCCCAATTAAAGGGAGGAAAATGGAAGACACCTCAGGGAGAGCAACTGAGGAGGGATCCTCTCCCAGGACGGACAGACGTGCAATAGATGACGTTTGTACAGAATAAACAACAAAGTAAAAATATAACATCTGTGTGACAGAAATGATGATTTGATCGTATTTAAAAATAGAATCCAGGATGATGTCAAAAAATCTTCCCGTTGCCTGGGCGTCAGGCGTAGCCACGATTTATGATCCAGACGTAACTATTGGTAGTGGCAACCTGCCAGATGAGAGACACAGAAACTGCGGGGATGATGCCCCGGATACTGAGTTAGTAACATTCATTTAAAGGATATGAATGCACACAGATAGAGGGAGAAGAGGAGAGAGAGATGGGGAAAGGAGGAGAGATGTGCAAGTCCCCTGGCAGTCTAAGCCTATAGCAGCATAACTAGGGGCTGGTCCAAAGCAAGCCTGAGCCGGCCCGAACTATAAGCTTTATCAAAGTTGAAAGTCTTTAGCCTGCTCTTAAATGTGAAGAGGGTGTCTGCCTCCCGAACACAAACACAGCTGGTTCCACAGGAGAGAAGCTTGATAGCTGAAGGCTCTGGCTCCCACTGTACTTTTAGAGACTCTAGGAACCACAAGTAACCCTGCATTCTTGGAACGCAATGCTCTATTTGGGTTATAAGGTACGAGATCTTTTAGATAAACTGGAGACTGACCATTAATCACTTTGTAGGTCGGGAGAATGATTTAAAAAATAATTGTATTCTACATGTTAGCCGTAGCCAGTGCAGAGCAGTTAACACTGGACAAATATGATCTTGTTTCCTAGTTCTTGTCAATACACGTACCGCAGCATTTTGAATCAGTTGAGAGTGAAGTGCAGTAATCCAGATTTGAAGTAACAAATGCATGGACTAGTTTTTCTGCATCATTTTAAGACAGGAAGTGCCTTATTTTTGCAATGTTACATGAAAGAAGGCAGTCCTTGAATTGTTTTATGTAGGAGTTTAAGGACAAATCCTGATCAAAAATAACACCAAGATTCCTTATGATAGTGCTGGAGGCCAAATTAATGCTCATTTTGATAAATACTAGATAATGAAAATGTAGACAGTGCCACCACATAGCCATATACGCTAAGAGAAGTCAGTTTACTTGGCTCTTAGTTGGTGTTGTAAACAGGACCACAGCAGGAGCTTGGATGTCAAGTTGCAATATGTAGTACAGAGATTTGCCTACAACTGGTTGCTACAGTAACATTTACACTGCCATTTAAGTTGAGTAAGGAATACAACCCAGTGGTGAAGCACAGAGCATATTGTGCAAATGCTCACACTTGTCTTACTAGATTTCTTGACCGTACTTGTATAGGGCAAAACCCAGTACAAGAACCCAGGCCTTCATGATTGAATTACCAAGACAGTATCAAAGTAAACAGAAAGTCCAAATATTTCATTCAGCGTTTATTTATCTGCCATCATGCAATAGGACAGGTTGGACAAGCTAATGCCATCTTTAGACTCCAGCTTTCATCTGGTTGTTGGGTGGTAGTGCCAGGCCCAGGTGGATCCCCACGGTCAGTCCAAACTCCTTGGTGGCATGTTTCTCATGGACCTCAGGCTTCAGCTGATAACCCTTCTCCCTATCAAAGCAGTCCAAGGGAGTGAAGTAAAGTGGTTTCTCTCCCAGGACACCTTGCAGTCGTGTACGCCAGCCCTCAAGCATGGTGCTGCGGACCTCAGAGGGAATGTCAGACGGAGCCCAGAAGATCTGAGGAGCCAGAACCTGGAAGCCACAGTAGTGCAGGATGCCATTCTGAGAGAGAGAGAAACACATTAGTGTTGAGTCACTTCAAATGTTACAGCGATCACTCTTTTATTGCTTGGTTGATGCAGTACCTGCAGTGGCCACAGTGTGACATTCATGTCTCCATTAATGCCATTTGAACTAAACATGGACTCATGAGACCCAGTTGTGAAGGAGAGCATGGCCTTCTTGTCCTGTGCCAAAAAACAAGAAATTAAAGCATAAACACAAACAGCTTTACCACAGTAATGCAAACCTCTCCATTTGATATTTTACCTTAAAGATTCCCTGGCTGTAGCGTTTCTCTTGGGAGTAGGCAAAGCCCAGTGTGAGCACCCGGTCGATCCAACCCTTCATGATCGCAGGAACAGTGAACCAGTACATGGGGAACTGAGAAGTAGGCCTTGAAGTTAGTGCAACACAGAGTCAGGGCTTAAACACACGTTAGTCACTCAGTCTCTACCTGAAAGATGATGAGGTCTGCCTCAGTGAGTTTGCGTTGTTCTTCAGTGATGTCAGCACACAGTTTTCCCTCCTCCCATGCGAGATTAGTCTCCTGTGCATAACGGAAGTGATCTGCATTCTTAACTTCTCCTGCAGAGACAAAATGATTATAATTCTGAAAACCAGAATAAAACGAGACTCTAAAATAAAAAATAAATCCAGATAAATATTTGTATACCAGTGATGTCCTCAGCAGTAGCAGTGGCTTTAAACTTCATGACATACAAGTCAGATACTTGAACTGTGCAGCCCTGGGCGGCTAAAACTTCCTCAGCAGCATCTTTGGCTGCAGCATTGAATGACCCTGAGCTCTGGTGTGCATATACAATCAACACTCTCTTTGCTGCTAAACCAAGAAATAGAAAATTACAATTAGCACACTCAGTAAATTAAACATAGTACAAATATATGAGGCACAACAAGAGACACATACTGTCAAAAACCCTCAGCAAATACAAGAACACAGAGTTAAAAAGGTACCCATTCTGAAGTGATGCCTTGCAAATGATGAACTTGTGGAGTGTCAATGGAAAGAGTAGCTCATGCTTGAACAAAACTGAAGCTGCTGCTTTTATACAACACAAAACTCATTTCTCACAGGTGCTGTCAATCATCAATCAATGTCCATTATTCAATCAGCTGCCATCTCCCAGGACTCATCAACATATTTACATATACTTATTTGGTCTGCATTTTTAAATGGGTAGAGGAACTTTTGTACCTTTAAAAGCAAACAAAACCATTGGTTTTTAACCACTTGCAAATTTATCAACAAGGTAAACTTACAATAATACTCTTGCACATACATTTTCTCATTCAAGGCAATGTGTGCTTTTCCCATTTTAGGGGTCTCTTTTTTTTCACTAATAGAAAGTTGATTTGACAGTTGGGAGGTATTTGTCAAATCACTACAGACATTGTTACATTTTTTAATTATGTGGCATTCTGGTGTTTGTGATGCTGAATTTTCATCTCTGCGGCCTCTGTTTTTTACACCAACCCCACATAGTTTTGTCCTCATTGCGCTTCATATTGAGCATCTGGCTGCTTTCCCTCTGTTGTGACGGGAAGGAACCATGCGTTTTGCCGGTAGGCATGTTTTCATGGTTTGATAGATGTTGAGCTACATAATCATTCTTGCAACATTGCATCAAGTACTCACAAGTATGGTTCACACTTTCTACGACATGTGTCAAGTATGTTGGTGTGCTGCTCAAGGCTTGACGGAATATCTCCAGCCCACTTTTAGAGCTTCTATAAAACAAAACATAAGACAAAACCACAACCATGCAGTGACAGAGTGCATATGGGCATTAAAAAGGTACATACTTACAAAGGCTTTTAGCTTGTTTGTCATTTTTATAAATACTGGATACTGAAATCAAAATGTATACTACAGTGCCACCATATGGCCATTGTGAGAAAATACAGCTATGTGGCCAAACTTCTGCACCTAAGGATACATTGCAACATTATACAGATGCTGCAAAATTTAAATGAGATGTGTATACATAATATATAGTGGTCAGCATTGCAATTTTAGCATTGGGGTAAATCTTAGTTTATTTTATTTGAGAGAATGGACAGTGTAAATTAATAAATACACAGGATTTTGCCAGAATTAGCGAAAATGCTAATTTTTTTTTATCTGTACAAAACAAAAACAGATGTAGAAAGCAGTAGAAGAAGTAGTGGCATACTGTAGCCTATATGCATTTAGAACAACATTGCAAACACGCAGCGCATATAACTAGACAAGAGTTTAGTGCTGAAATGTGTATTTATTAATCATCCATTTGTTTTAATTGGTTACTGAAAGATCTATAAGTGTTTAGTTGTCTGATGTGAATTGAAATTATATTCTACTCTCTCAAACCTCTGACAGACCAGGCGGACTTTTCCAGCACTTTTCCTCAAAGGAAAAGTGCAATCTCCTCTTATAGACCCCCTCGTGACATGATTAGCGGTGGAGCTTAGTCATGGATGATTGTTGTATGTGAAATGTCGTATGACTCATTCTGATTTAATGGTGCATTGTACCCTTGGATGGATTACCAAACTGGCCTACCAGGGGTCTCTTGGGTCAAAAGGCCCGTAATAGTATCTGTTGGAAGTGACTGTTGTTAACATTTTCTGTTAGAAAAGGACATGGCTCAGTCAAAAATAGGAATTTTCATATCTCCTCTTTTTTGCTTTTCATACTGATCTGAGTCCTTCCATATTGAGAATCATGGTTGAGTAAGGATACCACATCACATCCAGTTTTTATTTTCGTTATGATTTTGTTTATTTTATTTTACAACTGCACAGGTTTTCCTTTGATGATTATTTTACAAAAGTGTCTATAATATCCTATAGTTTATTGTATAATACCTGTGGGATGGGGTGTCACTGCAGATCCGCTGTGGCAGGAATATGTGTACTCTTCATCTTCAGCATAAACAGAATACTAAAGTTGAGGTGCAGAGAGCAGTTAAAATGCAAAATATCACTGAAAAGAGGCAAGATGACGATCTAGTGGATGCTGAGTGCCTTTTTTTGTATCTGTGCCCCGCAGCTCACTGCCAAATTCATCCATTTTCCTTCTATACAGAAATCTTCCTCCTAGCTTTTACCACTAGATGGTGACATTGCCCAGTTTCTCTTCTAGTGATGAGATTGATTTGATGTCGTTTATGGTTTAATCACAGTTTGTGACTATCTGCCAAAGCTTGAGGAGGTAAAGAGCAAAGTGAGTAATAGCCCTCCAGATGGTGAGTCATGAATTGTGGCTGTTTACTGGCAGAACAGAATAAATGAAAAGCATGCAAACTGCAACCTTTAACAGCTTAATGCCACTGATCTAATCACTCAAAAGACCATAAGTAAACAGAGCTCCAGGATTTACTGTGATACTTTTGGCACGCTCTCAGCACTGCTGCCCTGACAGGGTTACAGATTAAAAGTCATTCAAGTTGTTTCAACTGGAGGAAGTTTAGGTCTCGCAGAGGCCTCCTAAATATCTTCAAAGTATTAAACCAGACCTTTTATCTCCTGTTTCACTATTATAACCCACTGATCAAACACACATAAATAATCTGATTATGTCAGAAAAACCAATGACAAAACCAAATCTTTAAAAGACAATGTCACTATACCTGACCCAATTTTCAATGTGTACACGAGCCCTGAAATGAATTTAAACCCAGGCATATCACATGAAACTCAGTACTTTTATTTACCTCTTGACAACTGTTGATAGTGAATTCATCATTGGAACTGAACAAGCTCATTTATGTGTGACTGAGATTAAATAACAGGAAATAACTCCCATTAAAAGACTTTTCTGCAGCTATGAAGTTTTATAGCCTCTGCTAGTCCACTAGAGTGCAGCATACATCTGTAAGCGCCATGTTGCATCACCTGCAGCGAGGGAATGTCCATGTCTCATGCCTTTAACATTGTTGGATGTTCATTCAAAGTTTAGAGTTTGAAAGTGTAATAAAAGTTTGTGATTCTCTGTGATGGTACAAAACTAACAGACTATGGGTGGAGTCAATGGCTGGAGTGTAATTGGATCACACTCCCTGCCAGGAAAGGAACTTGATGTTGCTGTGAAAGAGGGCTGGTGACTAAACAAGTACGTGTCTGTCCCTCGTGCATAAAAGTAACATGTATCTAATCATTTAAATGTGGGTTTATTCATGCTTCTTAAACTCCTCTGACTTTTTTGATAAAGGTCAGATACAGAGGACTAAATAAATAAGATGCGACAGCAGGCGTAGCGTACTGATCTCAAGTTGGATTATGCTCATTTCCTGGTAATGTTCATACAATAAGGATGGGTGGAAATGTGTGACTAAGACTGAAAAGTTAGTTCTGAGATCTCAAAAGACATATTGCATCTGACTTACTTATGACTAAGTGTTTTAATATGTTTGCATTCCTGGCTGTTCTGATATCAGACCAATAAATTGACCACAGTTCAGTTAAAAAAGGGGCAATAAGGGTCTGTTATAGCTGACAGCTGTGACTGTGAGTTTCCTGGCAATGGATAATCCCAAAATAAGGAGAGATACACGCCTCTTCTGAAACATACAAAGAAAAAAGGAAACAGAGCAGAATTGACATTGACAAGTTGAAATAAATAATTAAAATTTGTTGACATGATTTTGTGGCTTCCCTTCTTCTCATTTTTTTTCTTTTAGTTTTTCAAATGAACTTTCATTATAAATGCTTCCACTGTCGTTTTTGTGTTTTGTCAATGGCAGCACTTTAAAGCTTTTAATATACTATTTGTTAACTGCTGTATTAATGATGTACTTCAATACATCAGTCAATGCAACATACTTTTAGTCTACACTCACCTTTTTTTTTCACTTCTGTCCTCATTGGGATAATAAGTCACTTATTGTATTTTGTCAGCTAAGTAGGGTTTCCTGAGCCAAAGCCCCTGAAGGAAACACGATGAAGTGATGTTCACTGAACTGTGACAGCATAGCAGCAAAACACTGAGTTACATTGTTAATAGAGTGGATGACAGACAAACCATGTGCATATTTATTTAATGTTACAGCACAGCTAAGAGTCACTGCTTCCAGTGTAAATCCTCTGACTGAGTGAAAGTCTTCCTCTATATTTAACATGTCTTACACCCCTCCACTGTCCATTAAATGCCCCTGATGAGGTAGAAACAGGTGTCTTCTTTAATGTCTTTCTTACGGAATTGGTTAAGGTAGAAATCACTCACATTTTAACTCACATATAACCTCATACATGCATTATCCTGTGTTATTCTCAGGTGTGCAACAAATCTATCCACTCTGCTTTTTCATTTAAGCTTTTCTTCATTCAATTATATTTTGTAAATGGTCTGTTTACTGCCTCATCCTGCTCCTGTGGGATGCTCTTTCTCTTGCTTTACAGTGAATACAGGGAATTGTGTACCCAGGCCTGAAAACCAAAGAGAACTAAGTAACAGATTGGAAGTAAAATTGTATAAAAACTTGTTAAGGTAGCTGGATAGGTTGTTTGTTATGTTGTCAATATATAGAAGACAAGGAGACAATTTCATTGAATTAGATTAAAGCCCAGCTCTTCACTTTACTTTACTTTTTGCAAAGTGCATGGCACAAACTTGGCACCACTTCATTAAATGTCCTTGAAAGAATGGCTCAAATCAAAAACCAAGTAAACCTTTATTAATCATAACTTTAATGTATTATTAGAAACTTTACTCTTCATATGTGTTATATTTATGGACCTGTGAAATAAAGTGTTCCCTTAAACTTTTACCTTCTAACTATTATTTCTTAACCTCAATAATTATGTCATGCATTATCTATCTTTTTCAAATTAGATGCCTTTCATTTTGAAAATTTCAGCTATTCTAATACAGTACATGTATGGTTATATGTATCATTATTTATTGAGTACCTTTTTTTTTTTTATCCCTGATTTGACAAAACAAGCAATTTCGTCCTTGAAAAATGCTTTTGGAAGTTGTGCCAGAACCTTGAGAAATGCAGCAGAACTGCGGTAATGTCTCACCTCTGTTCCCCTCCTCCAATACCCTCTTCTACCTAATGTAGCCATGGTGACAAAGTTGATCGATTAGATGTCACCTGATTCTAAATCAGCAGAAACAATATATGACAGCAGATGGTAAGCAGACAGAGCGGAGAGCTGAGGGAGGGGGTGAGGAAAACAGGGACTAAATTATGATTAAACTACTCCAGCTCATTCGCATTTACAGCTTGTGATTTTAGTTACACCTAATGGTTACATTAGGCAACTGGCAAATGGACATGACAGAAAGTGTGTTAGAAACTATGAGGAAGTAAGGTGAAACAAAAAGTTGGACTAAAACTTTTTTGCACAAATTCTACACATGCAGTTCAGTAACACACTGAAGGAGGAGGAGGAGATGAAAATATGAGGTTTGTGGCTTTGACCTTTACAAAGATGGTGTACAGACTGAGATGGAAGTGGAGTTATTAAACCAGGGAAATTGGTGCGAAAGAGGAGGGAGGAGGGGAAACTAGAGAGACACAGAACCTGAAAGTCCTCCTCGGATTTGTTCACAAGGGTTTCTACTGAAATGAAATAGTTGTTTTTTGAGTTGTCCCATTGAGGTCCAGACACAGGACCTTTTTGTTTGTCTGATTTAAATATTCTTAATTAATGCATTTGAAAATTAAATAGTTAATAAAAAAAAGGTCTGGTTGGGGTTTTAAATCTTCATGGCATTGCATCATTAGTCTTGGCCAGATGTCCGATCTTATCTTTAACCCTTTCATGCATAGAGGTCACTACAGTGGACAGCTATTCAAAAGCTGTTTTCTTGTATATGCATGGGTTTTGATGGTATAGTTGCCCATCAGCCACTAAAGTGAACTCTATTGTATCATCCCATACACTGCTACTCAGTGACAAGCTGTTGTAAGTACAAGATACATTTCTCAAAACCAAGATGGCAGACAGACAGCCAAAAACTTCCAGTCGCTCATCAATACTTTGCCAATCCTTTTATGGAACTAGACCCTTGCAGTTATAAAAAATTTGATGACATCAAGTAACAACTAAGGAATCATATAATTCATAAATGGTCAATTATTGATTTGGGAGGAAATTACAATTAATCATCTGTCCACTACATTAGACGTCATGCATCACTGGCTACAATACTGTAATACAAAAACTTCATCTGCAGGAACTGTTTTGGCTGTAATTCCATTTATTTATGTTATTAGAATGCAATTTGAAGTTTTTGCATTTCTTTATATATTGCGTGCAGTGTCTTTGTGGCTTTGTGCCCTGGCATGCTTTGCCAATTATCATAGAAGATAGTCTTCTCTAATGAAGGATCTTGTTATTAGTGTCATACTCCCCTCAGTTCTTAAGAGTTCAATATACACTGACCAAAAATATAAACGCAACACTTTTGTTTTTGCTCCCATTTTTCATGAGCTGAAATCAAAGATCTAAGTCTTTTTCTATGAACACAAAATATTGTTCACACAATTTTTATAATCTGTGTTAGTGAGCACTTCTCCTTTGCTGATATAATCCATCCACCTCACAGGTGTGGCACATCAAGATGCTGATTAGACAGCAGGATTATTGCACAGGTGTGCCTTAGGCTGCTCACAATAAAAAGCCAATCTAACATGTGCAGATACTCCAATGCAAACAAAAGTGTTGCATTTATATTTTTGGTGAGTGTAAGAACAGTTACTGTAACAGAGACTCTAACGGACAATCTAACTTTATGCCAGTGGTGTGTGTAGGCTGCTTTTTCCATGTATTCCATGTGCTCTATACAGGAGTGAACTAGAGAGTATTCCTAAATGATGTTTTGGATATGTATGCACATTTTCTTTATATACATATATCATTTTATAGTTTTCACATCTTTATATTTAATTGTATTAATTTGTTTATTTAATTTAATTTAATTTTTAATTTTTAAATTAATTTGTTTATCCTCTCTGAGAACCATCACCTTATCGTGGTGGAGAGGTTTGTGTGTCCTTATGAACCTGAGAGCTGTGTTGTCTGGAGCCTAGTGCTCCTGGTAGGGTCTCCCAAGGCAAATTGGTCTCAGGCGAGGGGCCAGACTAAGAATGGTTCAAAAATGACTTCATGAAAAAAGGGGAAAGGAAAGGAGAGACCCTGCCCGGAAGAAGCCCGGGGCCCCCGTCTGGAGCCAGGCCCAGAGGGAGGGCCCGACATCGAGCACCTGGTGGCCGGGTTTGCCACGGAGCCCGGTCGGGCACAGCCCGAAGAAGCTACGTGGTGCCTCCCATCCATCCACCTCGACGGACCAGACCCGGGCAGCAGAGGCTGGCTCTGGGGACGTGGAACGTCACCTCTCTGTGGGGGAAGGAGCCGGAACTAGTTCTGGTGGGGCTTACCTCCACGCACAGTCTTGGCTCTGGAACCGTATTCCTGGATAGGGGTTGGACTCTATTCTTCTCCGGAGTTGCCTAAGATGTGAGGCGTCGGGCCGGGGTGGGGATACTCATTAGCCCCCGGCTGAGCGCCGCTACGTTGGAGTTTACCCCGGTGAACGAGAGGGTCGCCTCCCTACGCCTTCGGGTTATGGGGGGGAAAACTCTGACTGTTGTTTGTGCCTATGCCCCAAACTGCAGTTCTGAGTATTCGGCCTTCTTGGAGACCCTGAATGCAGGGGGCTCCAGTAGGGGACTCCGTAGTCTTGCTGGGAGACTTCAACGCACACGTGGGAAACGATGGAGACACCTGGAGAGGCGTGATTGGGAGGAAGGGCCTCCCTGATCTAAACCCGAACGGTTGTTTGTTGTTGGACTTCTGTGCTAGTCATGGAATGGCCATAACAAACACCATGTTCGAACATAAGGATGCTCATAAGTGTACGTGGTACCAGAGCACCCTAGGCCAAAGGTCAATGATCGATTTTGTAATCGTATCATCTGATCTGAGGCCGCATGTTTTGGACACTCGTGAAGAGAGGGGCGGAGCTGTCGACTGATCACCATCTGGTGGTGAGTTGGATCAAGGGGTGGGGGAAGACTCTGGACAGACCTGGTAAACCCAAATGGGTAGTGCGGGTGAACTGGAGGAAGCCCCTGTCCTGGGGATCTTTAACTCACACCTCCGGCGGAGCTTTTCAGACATTCCTGTGGAGGTTGGGGGCATTGAACCTGAGTGGGCGATGTTCAAAACCTCTATTGCTGAAGCTGCGGTGATGAGCTGTGGTCTCAAGGTCTTAGGTGCCTCAAGGGGCGGTAAACCTCGAACACCGTGGTGGACCCCGGTGGTCAGGGAAGCCGTCCGACTGAAGAAGGAGTCCTTCCGGGTTATGTTATCCGGGAGGACTCCGGAAACAGTTGCAGGGTATCGAAGGACTAGAAGGGCGGCAGCTTCTGCCGTGTCAGAGGCAAAGCAGCGGGTGTGGGAGAAGTTCGGAGAAGCTATGGAGAAGGACTTTCGGTCGGCACCAAAGTGCTTCTGGAAAACCATCTGGCACCTCAGGAGGGGGAAGCGAGGAACCATCCAAGCTGTGTACAGCAAGGGTGGGACCCTGCTGACTTCAACTGAGAAGGTTATCGGCCGGTGGAAGGAGCACTTTGAGGAACTCCTGAATCCGACTAACACGCCCTCTATGGTTGAGGCAGAGCTGGAAGCTAATGGGGGATCATCGTCAATTTCCCTGATGGAAGTCACTGAGGTAGTCAAACAACTCCACAGTGGCAAAGCCGCAGGGGTTGATGAGATCCGTCCAGAAATGCTGAAGGCTTTGGGTGTTGAGGGGCTGTCTTGGTTGACACGCCTCGTCAACATTGCGTGGAAGTCTGGGACAGTGCCTAGGGGTTGGCAGACCAAGGTGGTGGTTCCCCTATTTAAAAAGGGGGACCAGAGAGTGTGTGCCAACTACAGGGGTATCACACTTCTCAGCCTCCCTGGTAAAGTATACTGCAAAGTACTGGAAAGGAGGGTTCGGCCGGTAGACGAACCTCTGATTGAAGAGGAACAATGCGGATTCCATCCTGGTCGTGGAACAACAGACCAACTCTTTACTCTTGCAAGGATCCTGGAGGGGGCCTGGGAGTACGCCCATCCGGTCTACATGTGTTTTGTGGATCTGGAGAAGGCGTATGACCGGGTCCCCCGGGTGATACTGTGGGAGGTGCTGCGGGAGTATGGGGTGAGGGGGTCACTTTTGAGGGCCATCCAATCCCTGTACGCCCAAAGCGAGAGTTGTGTCCGGATACTCGGCAGTAAGTCGGACTCGTTTCCAGTAGAATGTTGGCCTCACCAATCCTGTTCGTGATTTTCATGGATAGGATATCGAGGCGTAGTCGTGGAGGAGAGGGGTTGCAGTTCGGTGACCTGAGGATCTCATCAATGCTCTTTGCAGATGATGTGGTCCTTATGGCATCATCGGTCTGTGACCTTCAACAGTCACTGGATCGGTTCGCAGCCGAGTGTGAAGCGGTTGGGATGAGGATCAGCACCTCTAAATCTGAGGCCATGGCTCTCAGCAGGAAACCGGTGGATTGCCTACTCTGGGTAGGGAATGAGCCATTACCCCTAGTGAAGGAGTTCAAGTACCTCGGGGTCTTGTTCGCGAGTGAGGGGACGATGGAGCGAGAGATTGGCCGGAGAATCGGAGCAGCGGGGGCGGTATTACAGTCACTTTACCGCACCGTTGTGACGAAAAGAGAGCTGAGCCAGAAGGCAAAGCTCTCAATATACCGGTCGATCTTCGTTCCTACCCTCACCTATGGTCATGAAGGCTGGGTCATGACCGAAAGAACGAGATCACGGGTACAAGCGGCCGAAATGGGTTTTCTCAGACGGGTGGCTGGCGTTTCCCTTAGAGATAGGGTGAGAAGCTCAGCCATCCGTGAGAGACTCGGAGTAGAGCCGCTGCTCCTTTACGTTGAAAGGAGCCCGTTGAGGTGGTTCGGGCATCTAGTAAGGATGCCACCTGGGCGGCTCCCTAGGCAGGTGTTCCAGGCACGTCCAGCTGGGAGGAGACTCCGGGGAAGACCCAGGACTCGGTGGAGAGATTATATCTCCTCACTGGCCTGGGAACGCCTCAGGATCCCCCAGTCAGAGCTGGAGGATGTGGCCCGGAGAAGGGAAGATTGGGGTTCCTTACTGGAGCTGCTGCCCCCGCGACCCGATCCCGGATAAGTGGTAGACGATGGATGGATGGATGGATGGATGGATAATTTGTTTATTAAATACATATTTCTTCAGTTGAACACATAAACGCACGTTGTCCACCTGAGTGGACATATAAATATATCTTTGAAAAAACTGAATAAAAAAAAACTACAATTCAAATCTTGCTTTTTATGCCTAAAGAGCAATAAAAAGACTTGGTAAATGTAATAAACATATAATATGTAATAAACAGACTAATATGTGTGTATCTTATTTACATTGCTATAATGTGAGCACAAAGAAGAAGGAAGATTCAGTGAAATTATGTGCTTGAATTAAAAACGTACATTATTGTTTACTTGGAATGAAGTTGTTTGTTTTCATTAATAATTTGTGCATCTGGATTTTATTTTAACTCCAGCAGCTGTCCATCATCTGACTTTTAAACAGTCTTTTCCATGCATCTAAATACAGTACCTTCCACCACTGTTAGTATATAATAACTATGTAACTTTTATTTAAAAAAAATATTAGGTTGTAGCCTATTTCATGAGTATCTTTTATCATTAAAACTTTGTCTTGTTTTAAGATCAAATTGAAAGGTAAGGATTTCAAAAGGTTAAATGTAGAAAATATTGACATTGAAAAACCACCAGATTTTATAACAGATCAAATGTTCAGCTCATTTACTGATGCAGACCTACATATTATCATACAATTGTCTGCACTTGGTCAAAAATACAAAAGTTCCCCCGATGATGGCACTAAATACAATATTACAATTCAACCTTTCACAATTTACAATTCAAAGTTGATATCACAGGTAAAAGAAGTGCATATTGTAAAGACCAAGACCAACTCTGCAGAGACATAATTATGCTCCGCCCTTGCATTTCACCGCTTCGGTTGGAGATGAGATCACGACGAGTCAGTGCCAATACATTGTTTAACAATTATACATTGTTGCTTTGAACTGCATTCTTTACTGTGAAACATCTACAGGGGATTTATGCCATGCGAAGCCTTGTTTAGCGGTCTGTGGTAGCTACCATAGCTAGCTAATCTTTCGTGGTAGCTAGCTAACCACTAACCTTTCTTGGTGACTAGTTAACCTTTCCTGGTAGCTAGCTAACCTTTCCTTACTAAAACCATCTCTTAATTCATAGCTGCAATACAATCCTGTTTGCGGCTGGAGCTAAACGGTGTTTTTTTACATTTAGGGCGGCTTAACATCAGAGAGACCCCAAAAAACTTGTCTCAACATACTGTGGCTCACTTGTCGAATTTGTCTAGTAGTCCTCAAGACTGGGCCTTCAGTGTATTAAGTTATTTTGTGTTTTACTGTTCTATTTTAATTTTAATTTATTTTGTCAACCTTTCTTGCATGTTTCAGTAAAACATGTTGGTCCAGATGAAGTACAGACAACAGCAGAAGTATGTGAAATTGGATGTAGTTGAAGGACAGTGATTATACTTAAGCTTGGCTTATAAAAACCTTATTCTGCAAGCTACTTGATGTTGTTAATAGCTAAACATGTTCAGTTCCGAAGTGTGTGTGTGCTTTTTTATAGTGTAAAGCAGCCTTTTTGAAACTGAGAGCTACGTCAAGGGAGCTGAAAAATACAAGGGCTACTTGTTTGATACAAACTTCCTGAATAACATAGTTGCACGGTTCACCTTTAATGATAATATTATCATTAATAATAATAATCATAATAAATATTCATATATGTGAAGAGACTGTCTGATCACATATTAATGTTAATTATTCCTCACAATAATTATTAACAATGATTTACCATGGTAGGATGGTGATGCAACATCATTTATTTATGTTCTCAATCTATTTCAACATTTGAAAGTCAGAGTTATCACTTCTCTGATATTTTTGTAAATATTTATTTATTTAGTTTTGTATGAATGAGCACATTTGTAGCATTTTGTTCAAAATCACACCGGTTATATTTTTGTACAAAGTGTCACTTCTGTAACATTTTATAGGAACTCATTAATTGTCACATCTTCAAATCATATCCTGTTCGTACAAACCACTAACTTTGTAACATCGGAGAGAGTGGAGATGACATCGGACCTTTCTTCTCGTCTTAGAACAGTGTTTTCAATAACATCATTGCACCTTGCAAGACTGCTGCTTGCCCAAAGTTGCCTTTAACTCACGGCTTGTTCTGCCCGCAGTGCTGCCAGGTGGGTAGTTAGCATGGTAGCTTTTATGACACGTACCGAAGTGTCTCACCACAATGTGCCGACATCTGCCACGCTCATCTCGTTGTCAGAGATCATGATTCATCCCGTGCTGATCGATTCCGGAGCAGACAAGAGTTTTATGGATGAGGGAATAGCTAAGAGGTTGGGTTTGAAGTTACACTCATTACCCGAGGTGTTGGAAGCCAAGGCTCTGGACGACAGAGTACTGTGTCGAGTTTCCCATATCACTCAACCTGTGCAACTGGTCATGGCTGATGGACATTCGGAACAGATTGAGTTCCATGTGTTTGAAGCTCCCACACACCCGATAATTCTGGGGTATCTGTGGCTAGTCCAGCACAACCCACACATGGACTGGGCTGGAGGAGACGTATTGGGTCGGCACCAGAGGTTTTTTCCAGACTGCAAGGAACGAGGTCTGGGAATGACTACTTTGGACAAAAGACCCAGTGGAAGACTGGAGAGGGACTTTACGGATTTGGCCAAGGTTCCGGCGCGCTACTTGGGGTTTAAAGAGGTCTTCAGTAAGACCCGGGTCACGGCTCTGCCACCTCACCGAGAGTATGACTCCCCGGTTGACCTGCTTCCGGGCGCTGCACCTCCGAAGGGTCATTTGTATTCCCTGTCTGTGCCAGAGAGAGAGACTATGAGGGAGTACATCGAGGGAGCCTTGGAAGCTGGGACTATTCGTCCTTGGTCTTCACCCGCTGGTGCGGGATTCTTTTTCGTGGAGAAGAAGGACAAGTCCCTACGACACTGTATTGACTATCGGGGTTTGAACAAAATCACTGTGAAGAATCGGTATCCCCTTCCACTTATTTCTTCGGCATTTGAGCTGTAACAAGGGGCCAAGATTTTCACCAAACTGGACCTACGCAATGCGTATCATTTGGTGAGGATAAGGGAGGGGGATGAGTGGACACTACGAATACCTTGTAATGCCTTTTGGACTGACCAACGCTCCAGCGGTGTTCCAGGCCCTGGTTAATGACGTTCTCCGGGATATGCTTAATCGATTTGTGTTTGTGTATCTCGATAACATCCTCATTTTTTCACCAGATGAGGAGACCCACATACAGCACGTCGGTCAAGTGTTACGACGCCTTCTCGACAACCTGCTGTTTGTCAAGGTGGAGAAATGTGAGTTCCACGTCAAGACTGTTTCGTTTCTGGGATTTATCATCGCTGAGGATAGCATTTGAATGGATGAGGCGAAGGTCAGTGCAGGTCACTCAGTGGCCTACCCCCACCAGTCGGAAGCTGGTGCAAAGATTCTTCTTTTGGGAGCCAAGGTTAGCCTTACATCTTGGTACCATCCCCAGTCGAACGGACAGTCTGAGAGGATGAACCAGGAGTTAGAGACTTGTCTACAGTGTCTCATCTCCCAGAACCCCACAACCTGGAGCAAGCACCTAATCTGGGTTGAGTATGGCCATAATACCTTACCTGTCTCTTCTTCTGGTTTGTCCCCTTTCCAGTGTGCGTATGAGTATCAGCTACCTCTGTTTCCAGACCAGGAGTTGGAGGCCAGTGTTCCTTCAGCCCAAGCTATGGTTCGTCGTTGTCGTTGGATGTGGAGTCGGTCAAGACAAGCTCTCCTCCGCAGCTCCACCACCTATAAAAGGGAAGCTGATAAGAGGAGAATCCCTGCACCCAGTTATGCTCCAGGACAGAGGGTGTGGTTGTCCACCAAGGACCTTCCTCTACGGCTGGAGTCACGCAAATTGGCTCCACGGTTTGTGGGCCCGTTCCCGATCTCCCGATCCCGGGTTATCAACCCTGTAGCAGTGAGGCTGCAATTACCACGGTCCATGAGAGTACATCCCACCTTTCATGTGTCTAGAGTAAAACCTGTGAAGAAGAGTAATTTGGTTCCCACAACCAAACCCCCACCTCCCCCCCAGGTTCTTCGAGGGGTGGAACGTCTACATGGAGAGACAGTGGGTGGCTACCAAGAACATTGTGGACCATACTCTGATCCAGGATTTCCACCGCCAGCATCCTGATGCACCTGGTGCGTCAGGTGCCGTCCCTAGAGGGGGGGTACTATTAGGTCTCGGCCTGTTCGTTAGATGTTTTGTGTTTGTATATATATATATATACATATATATATATATTAGTAGGGGGGTCCCTGCTCCATCTCTCCATCAGTTCGGGGTGTAAAGTATTACATTTCAGAGTTTTCAGTTAAATCATGTGACTTTTTGTACTCGGCCTACGACGAGATATCCTCGTTGTTGCTGATGCATCTCCTTCCACCAGCACCAGGAGGGCTGAAGTCTCCAAAAATTAGTGCATTGAGAGACTTGTAGTCTTTCATCAGGTAATTATATTATTAAGGTGATTATAACTGTCACGTCACCTTCTTAGCCACATGTGTAAAAGAGGGTTACATCACCATAGATAAGCATCTCATCCCACGCCAGGCAAACCGCAATGTCACAATGTTTCAGATGAAAGTTTGTGCATTATACCACCCTTCACAATGTTTCAGATGAAGGTTTGTATATTATACCACCCTTCACAATGTTTCAGATGAAAGTTTGTACATTATACCACCCTTCCCAATGTTTCAGATGTAAGTTTGTATATTATAAAATCCTTCACAATGTTTCAGATGTAAGTTTGTATATTATACCATCCATCACAATGTTTTGGTTCAACAGTTTGAACTGTTATTGTGAAACGGAAAAAAATAACATATTAAACATATAAAATATTTAAAAAATATATATTATGTTTAAAAAAAAAAGTTTGTCAGTAATAGCTTGACGCATTAAGGGAGTGAAACTAACACTCAAATAGTGAAAATATTTAACTTCGGACAGTGTTACTTCTTTAATACCTTAGTGTTACTTTATCTCTGTTTTGCGAGTTAAAGAAGGAACTCTGGCACAGTGTTACATATTGAACTATTATGAAAGAGTTCATTTAACTCTGAAAAGTGTTGACATTAACTCTGGGAGTTAATTCAGCACTGGGCTTTTTGCAAGGTCTAGGGTGGTTTAAACAGTGAGTTGGTTGATGTACATTCTGACTGAACCCAATGGAATCTAATGAGATAAATGCATTATTAAGGCTGTTGTTATCGATATCCACATGAATATTAAAGTCACCTACGATAATTATTTAATCTGTAAGGATAAGGACTAAACTTGATAAAAATTCTGAGAATTCAGAATGCGGTACACTAACAAATAAAATTGGCTTTATTGTTTTCAATGTTGGGTTTAAAGCGTAAGAAAAAGGCTTTCAAAAGAGTTATAGTTTATGTTTAGGATTGATTAATAAGTGTGTAAACTATAATATAATTTATGCAGAAGATGCTTTAATTGTTAAATGTTTTATTGGACAAAAAGGGACATTTTTAGATTTCATAATACTCGTAGCTGTGCCAGATTTCTCAATAATCATTACAGTGTTTGAAGAAAAAGGAAAAGCCTGATAAAACAAATGGACAGAAATAAGCAGAATTGATCATTGATTATGGCAAATGTATCTGTTCAAATAACTCATAATATAATTATTTGAAAACAAGTGTTTGAGGCAATTTACTTTCCCAATACCTTAATATACAACACATGTCTAAATCAATGAAGCAGCTGCATTAAGTCTAATCAGACCAGACGAGCACTTCCTGCCCTCAAATCAATCCCGTCCTCACTGAAAATCGTGTTCAAATAGTTTATTAGCAACAAATCTGAGAAATCTACATCATTATATGACAAGACAAGAAATGGTCACATCCTGGAGAGAATGATAATGATATTAGTCATATGCCAAGGCCTTCTTAATATCCACACATGGTCCCCACTGAGCGTTTATTGTGCCAGACAGTGTCTGAGGAGATTTTTTCCACTATCGGCACTGAGGTGCAGGCCCTTTGATGATTTACTCACGATGATTATGTTAGTAATGATTAGCACTGACATTTCCCTCTAAGAGGTGAGCAGATCACAAATAACATGCCAGAACCCCGACACCACAGCAGCCTACAAACACAAACTGAACCACAATACCACGCTCTGTTCTTCTGGAGATACCACACATATGTTGAAATAAAGGCACTAGATTGAGTAGCCTTTATTTAGTTTCCAAATGTGCTTTTTTTTTTTGACTTGGATAAACAAGCTGTTTTGATATACAGCCCCTCACACCCTCACCCTCCTTCTCCTAACCCTGTACCTCCATCAGCATTGAGCTCATTAAAGTGCTGCAAATGGCAAAGCACGTGCCCTGGTGAAATTAACAGTTAATGACCAAACCGAATGTTGTGCACTGTGGTTTATAGTTTCCCAGCTATCCTCAGGGTCATTTAAAACTCCCATCACCATCTCAGGCTTTACATACTGTATATGAGCCAATCTTTCTTCAGACAAAGGATGCAGTGAGCTGTTTCTGTTTCTATGCTGTACGTTTTAAAGGTGGAGGCAATTTTTGTTTTGGTGATGAAACTGTACCACACATTTTATTTTATTTTTATTTAGACACAGGTGCTCACTTGACCTTTTACTAACAGGAACCAGAAAGATGTGGCGTCATTGGAAGTAGTTTCACGTCTAGTAGACTATAATCAATTTACGTTAATCGACAACAAGGCAGCTAATGGATTGTAACCTTTATAAGGAAACATCTGCACCTCAAACTATACTGCTATGCGCGCACATACAATAGGTGGTTTTATCTGCTGGGAATTGAAGTGAACGCTGGGTGGAGGTTTAACAACAAACACTCATTATCCCGATGTGTGGCTCGTCATTTCGCTCCAGTTTTATGAGGAGACGGGGGAGTGTTATCTTGCGCATGATCAGGCGAGTTTGCGTTGGAGAAACAGGCAGAGAAACAAGCCAGACGGTCTGGAGGATGTGATGTGCACCTGAAACCATGATAGATAGGGAGGAGGATGGGAGGGACTGCAGAGCTTTTTCACCCACGTCCTGTGTTCACCGCTTCGACTCAACTACTTAAAAACCAAGACAGCATGGAGATAACTTTACATGCTGGTACCTGCACTGACTGGGTATTTAAGACGGGATGCAGCTTTAATATGTGAGATACAGAAGACTGTGATTTGAATGTGCAAGGTAAGTTAAATGTAATGTTGTTTACTTATCCTGTATGAATCCTAACTAATCTTTGCTCTGCGGTGCAGTTTCAGAAGCTTGGGATTTTCTTTAAATAGGCTAAACTGATTGCAAGCATAACATATTTACAACTTAAAAAGCAAGCATTTAAACTAGAAACATAATAAAATTCAAACACAAGAAATATATATTAAATACATCATACCCTTCAAGCTTCTGCTGCTCTTTCAAAAGAGGCTTCTCATCTGCTAAATAAGAAGTTCATAACAGAAACGAAAGCCATTCTAGGTTGGTAATGTGTTGTGAAAAATGTGCCAAAAGTGTTACAATTTCATCTGTTTCTAGTGTAGATTAAGATCGATTTGATTATTCAATTGTCTTGAGAATGTATTTTAAATAATCGTTATTGTATAATCTGTCTCGATAAATCGCATTTGTTTTTGTCGCCTCGATACTGTTTCAGGACCTCGGACAGCGTCTCTCTCTGGGAACAGCAAATGTGTAGAGACTTGTGCTGCCACTAGGTGGCAGCACAAGTCTCTCTTATTTCAGGGTCCTCTTTCCTTCGTCTTTGGTCAAGTTTTACAATTTATTGCTTTAAATAAATCTGTATAAGAACTGCAACCAAAGATGTAGTGAACACAATCAGACAGTTATCATAATAGCATACAACAAGTAAAAGCAGATTAGAAAAAAACAAGAAGAGTGGAGGAAGAAGTACACAGAACGTATACGTGCAAAAATACTGTTACAAGTAAAAGTCATGCAATTAACATTGTACTTAAGTGAAAGTAAGTAAGCATCAAAATACTTACTTATAGTAGGCTACTTGTAGTACCCAAAGTAAAAGTACTCATTTAGCAGAATAGCCCATTTCATAATAATAGAATTATTATGAAATTCAATTATTATGATTATCGATGCATTAATGTGTACATCACCTTAATATTGAAGCTGGTAAATGTGTGTTTAATTTATTTAAATATATTTTATATGTCCTTGTGCTGGGTAGCTTGTGATGTTCTCCCCGGGGATCAATAACGTCTTATTGATGTAATAATACCATCATTTATGTTGATTATAATTTTAATAATTAATCTGAATCTCGAAAATAACTTGAAATTTACGTTATTAAATACATTTAGTCAAATTTAGTCTGAATTGTAGAAGTATAAAGTAACATGTACCTCAACTTGAGTAAAGTACTTATACTCTCGACCACGTGCCTTACATTTATGTATTGATGTAGAGCACATTAGCTTTCGTGATAAGAAAATCCCTTAATATGGATTAATTGTCTTTGTCCAAATTCTTGGCAATTAGTCATGAAGTTGAAACTGAATAATTTCCAGATGTAATTTTTACTGACTTCTACTATTTTCTTCAGGATCTTTCCAGCCTGAGGTCAGAACCATGATGCTTAATCCTGACCAGCCTGAGTCCGACCTGCCCTGGGGACAAACGGACACTGACTCTTTCAATGTGCAGTGTGGATCCATGGCAGCCGAACCCGAGCATGGAGAGGGCAAGGCACGCTCTGCGCACGTGCCCGCTCTCAGCAGGGAGGAGAAGAGGCGGAGGAGGCGTGCTACAGCTAAATATCGATGTGCGCACGCCACCAGAGAGCGGGTCCGCGTAGTGGCCTTCAACGGGGCCTTTGCAGAGATGAGGAAAATGCTCCCAACGCTCCCACCAGACAAGAAGTTATCCAAGATTGAGATCCTGCGACTCGCGATTTGTTACATCTCCTACCTCAACCACGTGCTGGATGTTTAGGCTGTGAGGACCAACAGGAGGGTGGACTATGAGGCAGGATGATGTTTGTAGCAACAACAGCTGAATGATTTCTGAATGCTACAATTAAGGGTTACCAGAGGATTTGAGGAATGCTGTTTTGCATGTGGGGCTATAAGTCTATATTTATGACACGCTGTGCATCCTAACATTATTATGGGAATATCACATTGTTTTTTCATCATGGGAAACAGTTGGAAGGACATAATGCTCACTGTTATCAAAAGGATGAAAATAATGAAAACATTTTTAAAGATGCTGTATATTATATTTGTGTAGCCAAAATACGGAAACACTGCTATGCTTGACCTTAAATGTGTTGCCTTGTCTTTAGTTGTATGAGACTTTGTTTCCTGTTTGCACCAATTTGTAAAAATATTTATTTCAACCACATAAAAAAGTAGTCTACTGGACTTGTGTGCGCTTTTGGGATTCATTTGCTGCTGAAATGAAATCCATGTGTTGAAAATAAACTGTGACAGCTAAAAAATGTTTCAGAAAACTTGTTTGTCTTATCAAATCTGATTTGTGGGGCTTATTAGATATAATTTAACATTTTTGGTGTCTGGGTGTCTCTCCCTTTGAAGAGGTCAGGTGTTTCCCCAGATGAACCAAAACAATCCACCCATCTGCTTCCTCTCTGGGGACACACACAAATGCATATTCATACAAATGAGACAGTAATGTTAACTATACAAAAGAAACATATGGTACTAACTCTAATTCTATTCAGCAGTAACTAACTTATATGTGAAAGCGTCAGTAAGAGTGAGCCAAATACACACTTTAGAATATCTTCCAACACTGTTTATGCCATGTTAGGTATGCATGTGTAGCAGCCTGCAGTCAAAGTCTCAATTTTTCATAACAATGTCAGGGATTTCTATTTTAAAAGTTAGAAAGAGGTAGTATGTTTTGGCTCAGTGTTTTGGGATTAATGCCAACATGATTTAATTAAGTTTTTAATAAATAATGTTAACTTTCGCTCAAAATATCCAAGAAAAACAATCCCACAACCATATTCCTGAGGCTGTTAAATGTTTGCTTACATCAGTAGTGTCTGTAAAGGCCTTATTTGTCATTTCAATTAGTCAAAATAATATAAATGATTTATTTATTTGAACGTTTGAGTTGTTTCTCAGTGTTTTGACATACTGCCCCGGCTTTGCACATTACCAAAAGATAGCTTTTATATTTTCGTACTAGATCAGTCAGTGAATACGAACTCCTGCGTGTCCCTTTGATTTCTCTCTCCATTAGTCAGAAGCTGTCTGCGCTCCCTCTCTCGTCCCTTTATGCAAGTCTCTGCGGTGTAATGTGGCCCGAGGGGCTCGTGGTATTGTTCATGTCCACTCCAGCAGCAAGAGTGACAGCCTTTTGTCTACACATTACACACACTACACACTTAGTCTACACACTGCATACAATAGGTATGTTGGGGAGTAGAGGGAGAGAGGCCATCCCTAACATCAGATTTTAAGATAAATGGGGCATGGAAAGTTGTTAAGGCCATACATAGAATGTTATTTATATTCGGTATAGGTTTAGCCAATGTGGGTCAAATACCAAAACTAGGCAAGAACTGAAGGCTATTTAAGTCTGCATACAGCCCTGTGACACACCAATGTGTACGGACCAACACCGCCCTCTGATGGAGCCTCATACAGGGAAATATAAGTGTAAAGTCCATACTCAGTTTTTTATATCCTCTGGGATAGATATTTTAAATGGAATCTTGCACATTTGACTTTCCTAGAATGCATTTGAACCATTTGTAGGGGCATGTGAATCTGTACCACTGATGCCTGCATGCATTATGGGGATGGTCATTACTTGATGTTTCACTTAAGTGGTTTTTTTTATCACCACCCCAGCCAAGTTATGGGTAGATAGGAGGTTATTGCTGCTCAGATCATCTTCAAGGTTATAGCCATGTTTTGTGTGTGCCTTCTGCCATTACAAACAGTGCTTTTGTTTGCATTAAGTAGCTGTTCTGGTACTTTCACATCACATGAGACTCTAACCCTAACCCTAACCCTAACCCTAACCCTAACCCAGCAGATGGAGATTGCTCAGTTGAAATTTCATGATTTAAAAGGCTCTATAACGGCGACTAAATCGACCTTGAGGGTTTGTTTTTTTTGTTATCTTCTGTTTTCAAGTTAAAAAATAAACACTCAACACTACTGAATAGTGTACCACTGATATTAATGTTGTTGTTTTTACTTGATGCAGCAAACATTTGTTGAACATTTAATGAAGTTCTTTCTTTTCCCTCATCATGCCACCTGTTACGACTATGGACCACTTTGTTTTTGGGGTTTTTTCTTGTGCAAATGGGACCATTTTCATAATAGTGAAAAAATGCTATTTTCCCTCACACTATGGCTAGAGATGGAAAGTCCTAAATTAGCCAATTGATTCAAGAAATTTGGGGAAAATTTAGGGCCCTCCATTTTCCCTGCCCCCTAAAGTCCAGAGGTGACATGTCTTGACCCTAAAGTGTCTCTCTGTGTCATTGGCTAAAATGTACTGATGGAATATCATTGGCCCCTGTTAACCCTGTTTCAAGAAACAGGACCCTCCTTAAAGCCATTATCACGTCAGTAGATACTGTGCTTTAGTAAAAAATGACAACTGCCAAACACGCCACATTCCTGGCTGGTAATCCATCCTTGCAGGTGCTCAGCAGTTGTTTTAATGATTTAATGACCTGATAACAGTTCAGTTAAGATCAGTAAAAAAGGTTCTGGACTATTTCTTCATCTTATTATATATTTGTCTATATCTATATATATATTTTTTTAAACGCAAGCTTCAAGGATCCACTCTAGAGACATGAAAAATATTCTGCTTTGAATAATAATTTGCCTTATTGTTTGTTTGTTTTTTATTTATTTATATTTTATTTTAACAAGAAAGGATAACATAGCTACTTACAAACTCAAACTAATAATATCTACTCATTCTCCCTCATTGATTCATAAATCCATATTCTATTAATATATGTGGGCTATACAGTATATATAAGCACATGTCTCCTACTTCACTGAACAATCTATTCTCAGTGTATGTGCGCTGTATACGTTTCAAGTTTCCACATCACACTAAGTTAAAAATATTTTAACTGACCTCCAAACTTAGTGTCTAAAGTCAATCTCTGCACATACATCAATCTGCACAGTGAAACTCACACATCCAAGAGAAGTAAAATAAGCAAAACACATTTTTTAATGGAGAGTGATTTTAAACTTTGATTCACAGCGAAAACACACGAACTTCCTGCTTATAGCAGCTCCAAATCTGTCGTAAAGGACGACCTCTTGCGGGCTACAACTGAAAATACTAATTTGAGTGCACTTGAAGCGTATTGTACCTCCATGCTGCCTCTCTCTCCGGTACTGCTAGCCACAATGGCCAGGCTCATATGAGGGAGCTGCCCCTGTCAGTACAGTACAGACGCGCCTCAGCAGCAGCAGCCCAGCGGCCGCAGATTCACCGAAACACTGACACTGAGACGCAAGTGGAGGAATATGACACACATCTGAGAAAAGAAAGGTAGGTAAATGAAAGGATTTGTAGCGATGATGCGATTATTACACCGGCTATATCCTCGCCTGAGACACAATCTCTCGCAGGAATTACTGATGAAGTTCAATGCTGCCGTCGTGGAAAAAATGGTCTCCTTCTCATCAGACAGATGTAGCCTTTAGTCTTCCTAGCCCATATTTATGTGGAGGTAACCTTGTAGATTTTTATTTTTGACACGTCCCCAGTCCCTTATCTGTAGATAAATGGATAGAACCAAAAATAATGCATGCGCAATTTGAGGTGATAACCTACTATGGTTAATGGTGTTCAGGATGTGCCTGAAACCAGATCTATTGTAACCGAAACTGCAGCTGTGTAACAGAGAAGTAACATCACATCCCGAGCTCATCTCCCAGACCCTGGAGCCAGCCTATAAAATAAAGGGCGTTTTAGATGCAAACTGCTGCTGCAGGGTGATGGTGTGTCGCCATCAGCAGCAGCTGTCTGGAGAGCACACTGTGCACAGCTGGATGAGGTGTTACTATGACTGAAGCCACTTCACGTGCCTTCTCTGACTCTGTCGGTGCTGTCTTTCTCAGTATCTCAGAGTCACAAAGCTGCAGTGAAACTGTGCAGCACCTACAGACATTCATTATTTATTAGTGCTGATAGGTCCTGTGCAGAGAGGTTTAAGGACACTGTGAGGTATGGGAACTCCTTGAATAGATGAGTCACCGCCTGGAATAATGGAAGCTATTCTTGCCATGAATGATCAAAAGAAAGTGGTGTCAGCACTGCTTTTGTCATTTCTCTCTTTTAAACCATGTTTTTTTCCCCTAGCTGGCAGGGCAGAGTGCCACAAGTGTAATGAAAAGTGGAGCTACCTTTCAGCTACTTTAAGGCTACTGAGGAGTATTAGGATCCTGCAAAGCTTGGATGCACACTGTAGGGCATGATGCATTGTAGAGTAGTGTACAGCAGTGTATTCACAGGCATAAAAGCACTGCTCTTAAAGAAGGAATGTCCTGAGTTATCTCTCTCACCACTTCTCTCCCTCTACTGTACTTTTATTTAGTTACACATGAGCGGATCAGGGGGGGACCAAGTTTGCATTCCAAAGAACTGTGTCAGGTCTTAACTTTCTCCTTTTACTGTGTGTGTGTGTGTGTGTGTGTGTGTGTGTGTGTGTGTGTGTGTGTGTGTGTGTGTGTGTGTGTGTGTGTGAGAGAGAGAGAGAGAGAGAGAGAGAGAGAGAGAGAGAGAGAGAGAGAGAGAGAGAGCAGAGTGGGAGTGGCTGAGACTCTCTCCACTCACTCAAAGGTCAAAGGTTTGCTCTCTGCACATATCTGACAAATACCTTTGTGGCAAGAATCAAATGTCAGAGTGTCACAGCAAACAATGAAAGGCAAATACACAGGAAAATGACATCATATATCTCAGTGGTGTAATTAGGTCCATGTGTAATAATTTCCATGGGAGTTTCATGTCCCTGCGTCTTTGGCTCCATTCGTGTGATTTCAGTCAGTTAACAGTGATGTTATAATGCAGTTAATCAGCAGCTGTTCCACTGGGTTATCTGAAGTCCATGCAGGGATTAGAGACTGTTTTCACTATGAATAACACTGACACACACTGTGTCACACATTGTTTGATTTCAAAGAGGTCTTACCCTGTGTCTGCTTATGTTCTATCTGCCCATTTCAAAGAACATGTTTTATTACACTCAAATAATACACAGCTAAAAATCATCTGTGATTTCAATTTGATAATCGGTTAATTGTTTATACCATTTATTTAGTACAAATGCCAACAATTCACTGATTGCGACTGATTGTGACTGTTTGTCTCCTGTGATAGTACATTGAATATGGTTGGCATTTGAACTGTTGATTGGACACAACTTGTGATTTGAGGTCACCTTGGGCTATAACAAACTGTGTCAGTATAAATGACACTGCATAGATCATCCAGTTAATCAGTTAATAAAGAAAATGTATGGGTTATGTAGTTTGTAGATTGCTTTGACATTGTGAAACAAACGATAGAGGAAATAAACTAACACAACAGATTGCCAGCTGCTGCATCTGGCAGATTATGGCATAATGCCATCAGGGTAGGGCGCACATGAAGGAAGGAATATACGAGGGCTAATGGGTGTGAGGGAGGGCACAGATGCCATGGTAACCAGGCCTCAGCATGTGCTCGAGATGAGCTACGAGGCTGATCTGTGCCATTTAGGGTGCCAACATTGCATCGGCATTTTAATGGAATATCAAATTCCACACCTCTCTTTCTCTGCCCAGATTGGAGGCCAAAATCCTTGCAGCCAAGGACATTGAACTAAACCCCCACATCCGCATGTGTTATATTTAATTTATGAGTTGGATCGGCAGAAAAAAATGCTGCAAAAAGCCTAACCTATCATATGTTTTAGCTGACATTACAATGAGTCCATGATACCACATGTGTCTGTACCCCTGAGCCGTACAGTAGCTCCCACTGTGCAATAGCCTCCATCCACTAAACAAACACGTTAATGAGTGTTTGTTTTGCATTAGTGTCACTTTATGCCCTCGTGAATCTCTTCTCGGTGCAGCCAACCAGAACGGTCTGCAGCGAAGCAACAACGCCTCACTGGAGAATTCATTTTCCACACAGGGTTCCTCACAGAGGACTTCTGAATTTTTTTTTGGATGGATGGACTCAGAATAAGCATGCAGCCACTCGTCTCTGATGCACCTTGTTATGCCTTATTCATAGTTATCCGTTGGTTTGTAACTGATAGTTTTCTTTACCCCCTGGCTGCGATTTTCCACATGGCCTGGTTCACTATGCCTCTTCATGCTCGTCTCGTGGATGAGTGGCTTCCCAGAGGAATCATCTTGGCCCACATACCTCTGCCACGCGTTCAGAGATCACCACTCAGGGGGTTAACAGCTTTTATTCAAATCATTGGCTCATTCATTTAACCATGCGGGCGCTGGGTGTGATGAGAAGCCATTGTTTGTTCTTTGTGCCCTCTCACTGTGCCACCCCCCCACCACCACCTTCACTCTCTCATACACAAAAATTCAGGGGTGATTGATTATTGCTGCTAGATGGGGCCTCCTGCCTCCATTGTTGCCAAGGCAACAGTGGACGCTCCAGATGTGGGTTAGAGATGAGAGATATGACTCTCCTCGGTCAAAACTCTGGTTTGTGTTTAAAAATTGATGCTGAGACACCAGCGTTGATGCTGTGAGTGGTGTGTTCAAGCTTAATATTTATTGAAGTCCTGAATATAAGTGCAGCTCTGCCATGTTCAGCATGTAGTCCCCTGCTTTCAATATCATGAATGTCTGTATCAGTGGATACTGATGTTCTATTCATTCAGTAAAACTGTGCATTTTGTCGAGAAACTATCATTTGCAAATCTCGCTTTTGTCCGACACAAGTCATCCAGCCAGTGGTGATGTTACTACCTCATTTATATGCATTGTTTGACAATCCTGAATGAAAAATTTGTGGTTTCTCATATTCACCGTCCACATTTCCCATGATGGGAAACATTCAACCCTATCTGTATCATCTTAATGGAAATCAGCTACATTGCAGTGTCTCCTTCTAACCATAATTTTAACAGCATGATCGGTATGCAGCTGCGGGCATTCACAGCCTGATATGCTGAATTGGCTGTTTTGCTGTTTATATGCACCATTGGCCTCAGAGATAACAAATAGCCCCTAAATGACGGCGGGGAGAATAATCCCGGTTAGTAAAATGAGACTGGGCTGGGGATGGTGATTGGCAGGTGGTTGTCAGGACAACAGCTGGGAGACAGAGAGTGTAGATTGAGGTCTAAATGAATAGTCATGCATGGTGAAGCCCTGAGACGTCCTCATGCATCACACAGCATATATATATATTAGGACCCAGGAAGTGAGTCTGTCCAACCTCATAATGACAGGAGAAGTTGTTCACATAAAACTGAGAATTTATTTGTTCAAATAATTACCACATTTTATATGTTTTCAAAAGAGCTATAGCTGTTAAAGAGGACACTAGTGTAATTTATTTGTTTTATTTATTTATCTAATTATTTTATTAATGTATTGGTTTTAGCAACCTGACAATCTCCACAATTAGAATTGAATCTCCTATCATGATATACAGTATGTCATTTCATATCTCGATAACGATATATATCAAGATATATCATGTTTTCTAGTAATTCAATGAATAATACTATTTATATGAAATATAATCCTGTGTGAATGATATACTTGAAAAAGAACTGCGTGTTTACTCATTTTAGGAGCTTTTTAACTGAAATGATAGAGAAAGAATCAAGTCCTAGCCTATATCACAAAAGAAACAATATAGAAAAATGTACACAATAGACATTTTTATATTGTTTTGACAATATATTTTGTCATATTTGTATTTTGGCTTGATAGCACTTTCACAAGATGCCATTATGACATGTCCTTCTGCTCTCATTATTGTTTCAAGTATGACACTTTAAAACACATTTCCTATCATATGTAAAATCTAATGTTGCTAGTTGTGACTGTTTGCACTGGCCTTCGTTTTCCCCCTGAAGCTCTTGTACTATGTCTGTAGGATCATGATGTAATTATTTATTTAGTCTATATTTAACCAGGAAGTCTCCTGAGACGCATTATTTCTTTTACAAGAGAGAGACCTGGACAAATGGCATCATAATGACACAGTCATGAAAAACACACACTTAATTGACTTGAGAGGCATGAAGGAGAGAGCTTAACTTTAAATAAGCTTACATTCTTCAGGAGACATGTTATACATGTGGCGCTTGAATGCTTAGTTTTAAGGCAGTGTTTCCAAATAAAGTTTGTCTTGTAAATAATTCCATGTGCATGTGAGAACAATGATGCATTTTTCCAAGTCCAGAGCAGACTGTTAAGATTACCCATCCATTAGAGACAAGAAAACACATTTAAAAGAGCTACAGTAGACCATACGTTCATCATAATCTTATTTATGTACCTGCCTGTCACAAAGTACAGATAATGAAAATGGATGCTGACTGTAATATTTTGATTACTGTTCACTCTGCTCTCATTTAAAATACATTGATCAGCACAACATGCAGAAATATGTTGCCTGACTAATTATATGATGTATTATTTGTTATTCATTACAAGTTTTGACCTTCTATCTCCCCATCTCTCAGGTCAATGTTGCTACTAAAGCGGCTCTCTGGGGTAGTTCTCTGAGGCCCGTCTCTATAGCAACCCATTCCTCCTCCTGAGTACTGCTGCCAACTTACCCTCTCTGCCACACGACCAATCTCTCCTCATCCCCCTGGCCAATTGCCGGCTCTGAACCGCGTTGGAATGGACACTGAGTCGACCCACTCGGGCTACTCGTATCACTCCAGCCGCTCGGGGAGATCAAACCGACATGGGTATGTTTTCTGCCTGCCCGCCTTTCCATCTGACTGTCTGCTTCTCCACTGTGTCTTTCTATCTCTCCCTTCCCATGACATGCATTTCTGCTGGATCACACGCTGCATCTCTCGCAGCTCCTTTTTACTATAGTAATTGTAATGTAATGACTTCAGTGCCCATTTTGTTTGTTGTGTTTGTCTTCAGTTTGATCGGGTCACGTGTTGGTTGCAGCTAAATAAATGAGATGAGAGAGAGAGAGAGAGAGAGAGAGAGAGAGAGAGAGAGAGAGAGAGAGAGAGAGAGAGATAGAACAAACTAGAGATTGAGACAGACAGAGTTTGTGGATTAGGGTCGTCACAGCTGAGTGAGTCTAACCTATTTCACTGATTCACTCGGCCTATCCTGCAAATGAGAGAATCATTTTATTCCCGTCATATCCATTCCTCAATATTAATCTCCCTCCCTTTCCACCAGCTCTTTGCCAAGTAGGGCTGCAACTAGCAATTATTTTCATCAATGAATAATCTGCCTGTTATTGACCCTATATGTCGATTAATCATTTGGACTATAAGGTGTCAGAAATTGATTTTTGTTTAAATGGCAATTACAAGTTCCGCAGTTTCCGCAGTTTAATCTTCAGATGTCTTGATTTGTCAGACAAATAGTCCAAAACCTAAAGATATGGGGCGCCCAGTTCGCTCATATGGTAGAGCGGGGAGTCCTTACAGCAGCGGCCCGAGCTCGAGTCCTACCCATGGTCCTTTGTCGACCCATGTCATCCGTTCTCGCTCCCACTTTACAGTCTATCTGTCTATCTAAGAAGGGTAAAAGAATTATCTTTAAAAAAACAAACAAGATATTCAGTTCACTATCATAAAAGACAAAGAAAAAAGCCCATGTGATGCACATTTTTAGAAGCTGGAACGAGAGATGTTTTTTGCTTCAAAACATTCTTTTAATGATAAAAAGATTATTAGAATTGTAATTTTCTGTCAATCAACTAATCAATCAATAGAAAATGTACAGGCAGATATTTGAATAATTGACTCTTTTGTCAATTATCAAGCAAACCTTTGCTGGTTTCAGCTTTTCAAATATATTACATTTAGGATTTTATTTGGCATATATGAGTAATAACTAAGGAAACTGAATTTTAGGGTTGTGGAGTGTTGGTCAATCTGGAAATTTGAATGGCATTTGAACTATTTTCCATAGACAAAAACAATTAAGAAAACATTCTCCAGATTCATCGATAATAACTATGTGATCACATGCAAATGTGTTTCTGATCTTACGTCCATGTGTCCCTATTCCTCTTGTGCCATTCTTCATGTTCATTGTGTGTTTATTCAACACCAGGGATCGAAGCCGTGAGCGACACAAGGTCACCAGCAGTAAAGACAGCATTCGCTCTGAGAGGTCGGTCGTCATCAACCCCCCTGACACGCCCTCCCAGGAGTCCCCCGTTCACAATGGAGAGCCGCTGCCAGGAGAACCTACACCAGCAGAAGAACAGGGGGATGAGGCCCAGGTATTTTCCATGGAATTATACACAAAACTGTTCATGCGACAAAAATTGGAAGTCGCGACTGTGAAGAAATGCAGGCTGTGTTTGAGAGAAGTCATTTATTCCTTTAGAATAAATCATAAGGCCTCGTAATCCATCTACAGTATGAACTCGGCACCGCGGCCTTATAAACTCGTCCTCACAGCAGCTGGCTGCCTATTGCCACAGCGCCTGACACATAATAACAATGGTGACAAGGGGATCAGATAGGTCAGAGGATTAGCATCCCTCTTAGAGGCACGGTTTTGTACGGACAACGATGTGTTACAGTGTGTGTGTGTGTGTGTGTGTGTGTGTGTGTGTGTGTGTGTGTGTGTGTGTGTGTCTGTGATACTGGCTATAACTGTCATGCCTGATCGCCTTGAAAGCAAATTGGTACGAGTCATTCCATAAAGCTTTTTTCTGAGCTCTGCAGGCAAAATAGGTTTTTAAGTAGAAACAGGGAAGCAAAATGCTGTGATAATGCAGCTCAAACACAGAATGGGTTTTTCGCTAAATCAGCACCACAGGGATTAAAGATGCTTTCAAACCGTGATCATTATTTCAAGTATACACTTCTTCAAGTTAAAGGAGAAGATCGATTACACTGATGTCCGCCGGTTACAGCCAACAGTTGGTTAGTTTAGCTCAACATAACGACTGAAAACAAGGGGAAAAGGGCCAGCCTAGCTCTGTCCAAACTTTAATTATTATTTTTTTTAAACCCCCAAAGTCTACCAATTGAAAGGTCATAACTCGTTTTAACCAAGTGTAAAAGCAGCAAGTTGTTTACGGAGTGTTAAATAAGCGTATTTCCCAAACTGTCAGACTATTCCTTTCAATGCAGATCATCAGGTAAATTGCAATGAAAGTTAAAGAATGCTGAGTGAAAAGCAAAAAGACAACCTTAAGGACAGGTAACAAGAGTTATATATATGTGGCTCTTCAGAGAGAACTCTGCCTTGGGCTGCCTTGACAGGCTCTCTGACCTACTTGAAATCTTTAGTAAAAAGAGAGCATTTTGTCTTTGTGTATTGAAAAGGTGTGTGTTTATGTGGAATGGCTGAGCAAAAGTTACATGCAAAAGATGCACTATAGAGCATAAAGCATTATTTAGTATGATTAGGGTAAGGACATGACTTCAGCCAGACCTTCTGAAGATTTCGGAGGTCTGACCTATTTTGCCATCTCTGCTCAACATCCCCTTCTGGCTGGGCAGCCACATTCCACAATGTCATGTGATTGTCAGCTTGTAGTTTACGTCCATTGTCCGCAGTGTAAGGTAATCTGCCATTGTATTGCATTAGCCCTCCAGATAAACGTGTCCAAATAGCTCAGCAGCAGCACCATCATTACAACCAAAGTCCAACCCAGCCAGTGCTTTTTTGGCTCTGTTAGATGGCAAAGCTGAGCTGCTGTAACACTAACAGGCTCCAGTGCAGAGAGACATTCTCACAGACTGAGATTAGCTTTAGCATCCGGCCAAATGCTACTTTGAGAGAAAACTGATATGAATAATCCTCCATGTTTACACGCATGCCTATAACATAAGGATACAGTCTTGAACCACAGCTTCTGTGTGTGTGTGTGTGTGTGTGTGTGTGTGTGTGTGTGTGTGTGTGTGTGTGTGTGTGTGTGAGTGTGAGTGAGTCATAGGGAGAGCGCCAAGTCTGTTACTGAGACTGTCCATGCTGCTTTGTGAGACTTGATGCTGTGACTTTGTGCCAGAAGGCAGAAGCTTCAATTCACAATGTTAGCTCTAGCAACACCAAAGCATATGGGGAGAAGCACATACTCCTGTTTTGGCCTTTCACACATTGCTTCTTTGCCCTTTTTTATTAAAATAGATGGACGCACACATCTACTAATAGCTGCTACGCTAAAATAACCACCACAATTAAAGCAATGGAGTATATTGTAGGTAACCTGCCTGGCATTTTAACTCATACACAGTGACACAATACCCCCGCAAACACACCAATGTGTAAACGTCATTTTAACCTCAGACTGAACCAGTGGGGCTTAGCCATTGTGTTTTGTAGTTGGCAGAGTGTATGGTGTGTGTGTATGTGTGAGTCTGTGTGAACAGTGCTAATCAGTATGTTGTTGTGTTGTTATGCTTTGTGACGGTGGAACAAGCCTAACCATAATCCATATTCACCCTCTGCCAGATGAAAAGACTGCCAAGCAAGCTGAAGTCATAACCCCCCCCCCCCCCCCCCCCCCCCGTAACCCTCCTCTGTTACATTCTCTCTCAGTGACTTCCTCCTCGCTTTTACTGTATGTGGAGATCAGGCCTGATTAGTGTAGCATTAATCTTTAAGGATTAATCCACTGAGACTTAATGGCTGCTTTTACCACTGTTTCTCTCACTAGATGAGACATTATCATGAAAGCTTGTCTGTATTTTTACGCCTAGGCAGAGAAATTGTTAAGGTGAATGAAATGTTCAGATTGAGCATGCAGATCTAGAAGAATCGACTATTAGGGTGCATAATCTACCCGAACTGTCTAAAATGTCTGATTGAATCAGCCATTTTCACAGCAAACGTTTTTGACTTGTCATAGTAGGAGAAGCACAGTTGTTACTAATAACGACGATGGCTCTGCTCTTTTTAAGTGTCTCAGTGAGCGATGACAGAATGTGACAGTGAGGCAGCCGATTCTATTATTTACACCTGCACCTCCTACCGTGACATGTCAAAATGACTTACTTGAAAATGCCCTATTGCATGTAGTTAAGCCCACGACACCAAACCAGGTGTCAATCTTGTACATTTTTGTAAAATACAGGAAAATAAAAGAGGCTAAATTTACTTTTCTTCCTCCTCTTTTTTAAAAACAAAACTGTGCCTCAGAGCTAACATCTGGTGACGAGTGACACAGACAGTCTCAGCTTCTCTTGAGCTCTATAATCACCCCCACTGCGTTTAAGTGTAGCTGAACTCCAGATTTAGTTGCTCTCATTTGCATATGTTTCTGCTTCTGATGTCAGACAGCAGAACAAGTATACAATACTGATTTGATATTGGCTCATAAATACAACCTTTTTATAACAACAAACAATAATTACAGCGCCAATGAGAGACCAGTCCAATATCTATTTTATGATTGCGAAAAATCAACATTGTCCACGTTATAAGTGGACCTTAAGAGGAGATATTGTTCAGTTAATTGCTGTTTCCACGGTTAAGAATGAACTGTCGAGCCTAATGGGATATTGTTTTTGTATCCCCACTTGTTCTGCTCTTTCACGGAAGTGTGGACTGACGTTAATTGTTCGCAGAGCCTGTTCCAGAGGTTGGGACCCTGTTAAAAGAGTTGGCTTAAGAAAGAAAGGGAGAGGAGGGATGTGAGAGGAATAGAAATGAGATTGGATACTAAATGGAGTTGACACTGCACTTACTGACCTCTGGTCTCACACATTAGTCTGGCAGACAGATACCTAGAATAAAATGCTGCTTCTGCATACCCCCACCTCTTTTCTTACTTCCCCCCCACCTTCTCTCCTCTTCTCATGCTCATTCATCTTCTGGCTCCTGTTGGCGTCCCCTCCTCCAGCTTGGCTGAGTTAATTAGCTATGAACAGTAATGGAGGGCAGAATTCATATTTATGCGCCATATTCATGTTGCATTTCCTGATTGGAAATATGCAAAACGCAATGTCGATTTCATATTTTACATTCCACAAATAGCAGCAAAATTCACTTCCTGTGATCTGCAATAGTTATATTAACTTCTTACTAGGCACAGTTTACAGACTCTAGACAGGTGAGAATCAATATGGCCGTCTTCTGTCTTTGCTACCCACAGCTTGTCTGATTTCCCAGCGGCTTCATCTGGCCCGTGTGGCTCGGGTTTGGGGCTTTAGCGGCTGTTTGATGTGCTTTGGTGTGTTTGTCTGCACACTTGTGTGAAGCCACAAAGGCCTATATGTTTGGCTTGTCTTTTTTTTTCTAGTCCTCTCTGCTGCTGCTGCTCCTGTGATTGGTTGTAGTTGTAGAGATTTACAATGCAGTGACACTTTAGGGAAGAATGAATGGTTAATTACCTGAATTTATGACAGGCACACAATAAAATAGATACTCTCTGTCTCTATTTCTTGGAATGATATGCTTAAAATGACCCTGCCGGCTAGAAATAAAAAATATTGACTCTAATTTGCATTGATGGGCCAGGAAAACTTCAGCCTTTGTTGTTGTTATTCACTATGTTTGTGTGCGTGTGTGTGTGTGTGTGTGTGTGTGTGTGTGTGTGTGTGTGTGTGTGTGTGTGTGTGTGTGTGTGTGTGTCGGCATCTTCCTGCCAACGTGAACGTTCCAGATCTCCCAGACCTGTCATCTTATATTACATCAATGGGACTTTAAAGCCTGTCATAATGAGGCAAAACTCCAAGAAAGCCAAACATCTCTAAATAGCATGAAGGATCTTCTGTGTGCACGGTGCATAAAATGTATAACTCCTTGTGCAAAAACGGCAGTAATTTGAGATAATGGAGGCATTGTTCTCTTGTCAGATTCACATTTGAACACATGAATTGTACTCTGATCTGTCTATTTTGTCAGCTATTTTAAAATGGATACGATAAAATATTTTAAAGAAAGATATCTCTCTTAACTCCTGTGTCTGGTATCTAGGAATGTAGATCGTATTGGTTTTCTTTGGTAGGTTTTATAAGAGATTTTCTCCTCCACCCTAATGCAATAGAGTTTCAAAATAGAATTTCCTTTGTGCTCACAGCATTGAAAAATGACATTTAAAGTTGTGCTGGCCAACATTTTTATATATTTTCAATGGATCAAATAAATATGGTGATGTGAAAGCGGTCTCTCATATTATATTATCATCCACATCTGTGCCGTTCAGCTCTATAGAGACTTTTAGCATCTTTCAGCTCATTGTTTTAGTTTTCCAAAACAATTCTCTCATCCACCTTGTCTCCAGACGCAGCAGGCAGCTGTTTCTGCTGGATGTACGAATCGGAAACTCACATGGCCTAAAACATCATTTATTGCGGCTTTAAAAAATAAAACAATATAGACAATCCAACATCTCTAGATATACATCCATGGCTTGTTACATACCTTTCCTTCACATTTCTTTCTTTCCTCCCTCAGGATGATAACTGGGGGGAAACCACCACCGCAGTGACAGGCACTTCAGAGCTGAGTATTTCCCAGGAGGAAGTGGTTGGACTGGGGAAGGGATTGCACGACCGGACCAAGGGCTTCCGCCGTTATCTTCCCCTGGCTCTGGGCTCGTGTGTGGGACTGCTGGTGGTGGCCACGCCCCTGGCCTTCCTGCTTCTTCCGGCTCTTATGTGGCCAGACAGACTGCAGGCTTGTGGCACAGCCTGTGAGGGCCTCTTCCTCTCCATCGCCTTCAAGCTCCTCATCCTTCTGATGGCTATGTGGGCCTTGTTTCTCAAGCCAGGACGTGCAAGCCTTCCCAGAGTGTGTGTGTACCGTGCCTTCCTCTCCACACTTACACTCCTGCTCACCATGTCTTATTGGCTCTTCTATGGGGTCCGGATCCTTGATGCACAGGTGGGTTTGAAATGAACCATAAGAGCAATACAAGTATTATTATGGCTTCAAAGCACAACCAATCAGAATCAGCCACTCTCTTCAGCGATTGTATGACGGAAAAAATAATAGTATGTTATCGCTTCTTATTTGGCCTAACAAACGACTTAGTGGCCCTATAATTTAGTTTCATTAAATTAAGGAAAATCATTTTTATTTTATTTTTCTTTGTCCACACAAACATCTATCTAAACTAAAGTGCCATTTCTGTTTATTTCTGAATTTGTCACATTTGTCACATTTCATTTGTCTGTAACTTGTCATTGCTGCTCTTGAAAACAAGATTCTTATTCTTAATCTCAATTTCACTTTTTTGGTTAAGTATTTAAATTAAATCAAAGAATTGGCTTTTAGCCAGCAGTGCATGTTTTCATTTAACCTGTCATGTGGTTTGAGCAGGATGAGGACTACCATGGGATCGTCCAGTTTTCTGTGTCCCTCGTGGACTCCCAACTGTTTGTCCATTACCTGGCAGTGGTGCTGCTGGAGCTCCGCCACCTCCAGCCCTGCTACAGCGTGGGTGTCATCCGCTCAACAGATGGAGAGACACGTCACTACAACATAGGACAGCTAAGGTACGCAAACACTGTCATTACCTCCCTTATATGCTTCATATACTTCCTAATAGAAAAAGGGGATAAAATAACAAACTATAAATAAAAGCATATTCAAATGGTATCTGTAATGCCCTCTGTGTAGTACTCACTAAGACACACACACACTGGCACTTGGTCACAGTCATTACACTGTTGAAGTATGTGTGTAATTGGAGGCCAATGTCCACAGGGAAGACTGGCTGGCACAGGCGGTAATTGAGTTACTCGTCAGCCTTCTCGTCTAGTTTCCTCAAGGCGAGCTATTCTAGGAGTTTGGGGGGAGGGATGACAAAGTGTCGGACACAGGCGCTCGTCCTATGGCCGTCGCACTTTGTTTCTGCACTGATCGAGTGTGTGACTACGACAGGACTAGGACACAACTCTGGTAATTACATAAGGTTTGTGAGACGAGGCTAAAAACGTAGTGGCTTTGTAATTAACATGAAGGGTAAAACCTGGACAGTAGGCCGAAACAGGCTAAAGATACATATTGTGCTAATAGCTTCCCTTAAAGCAGGGGTGTCAAACTCATTTTAGTTCAGGGGCCACATACAGCTCAATTTGATCTCAAGTGGGCCAAACCAGTAAAATTATAGCATAATAACTTATAAATAATGACAACTCAAATGTTCCCTTTGTTTTAGAGTAAAAAAGTATATTCTGAAAATGTTCACATTTAATGAACTATCTTTTTACAAAACATTATGAAAAACCTAAAATTTCTTAAGAAATATAAGTGTAATTTCAACAATATTATGCCTCAGTATTTATCATTTACACATGAGCATTACAACTTACACATCATAGTGTGTCTACAAAGGCACATTTAGTCACAGGGATCTGGAACTGAACAATATAGTATTTTAAGTAATGCCGCGGGTCGTATGTTTGACACCCCTGCCTTAAAGGGAACCTCCACCAATGTCACACATGAAAGTCTGTTTACAGGTGTTGGTGCTTGGTAAGCTACAAGTTTCAAAATGAAAACATGGGGTTTGTAGTTAGAGAAAAGTGAGTTTACCGTCTGTAGCATGCTTCTCATCTCTGCTCAAGGCTAGCAGCTTGAGGCTACATCTGCTGCTACTCGCCGGTCGAGTTGCATTCTGGGTAATGTAGTCGCTGCAACCCTGATATGACAAAGGAGAATAATGCATGGAGTAAAAATGACGATATCTCTGATTTTGATCCTTTTTCAACTTCCCATTGAGAGTCTGACAATGTTGTAGAAGTGCAACGCTAAATTGGTGAGTTACTCTTTTAGTTGAAGCAACATTTTAATTGTACAGAGATCTTCATAAGGCAAAACAAAAACAGATTAACAGAACCTCTTCTGTTTGTCTAAAAACTCACTGATTCAAGGGCATTATTCAGTTTCCTATATAAGTCAGCCATGATGTCAATTGTATTTTGTTCTGTCTCTGATTTTACTCTCTCCATCTCTCTCTCTCTTCTCACACAGCATTCAAAAGGCTGCCCTGTCCATTTTGGAGTATTACTACAGAGATTTCCCTCTCCATAACCCAGCCCTTCTCTCTGCCTCGAAGCACCGGGCTGCCAAACACCTGGCCGGGTTGAAGGTCTACAACGTGGACGGTTGGTCCTAATAATGACCTCCTATATTTTTATATTATTTATGTTGATGCTCCTCTTAGTGTTTCATTGGTTCCCAGTGGCAAGTTTCACTTAGTCTATGCTAGACAGTTTCATATATACAAAGACAAATTTATTCTAAGCCTAAAACGTTAGCCGCACCATCCCCAGGCTTACTCTGAACTAAGAGCCATATGTCCATGGAAACAATCAGCTACACTTGCTGATCAGTGGCAGCAAACAACAAAAAAGGAGGAAAACATGGCTGTTTTTTTAACAATGTGGTGGACGAAGTAATGAGGAAGGAACATTTTTAGAGACTGTTGAAATATACAAAGGCAGAAGTAATGAATTACTGTAAAAACTCCTTGTAACTGTTAAATTCTTTAAACATTTTCTACTAGAGTGAAGGGATCCGAGCGGTTTGATGTGTTTACTCTGATAAACAAATAAGTCTTACTTAAAATAGACAGCTTTGTGCAACAGATTAATCCAGATGTCTTTCTGAAGTCTGATTATAGTCCAAGTCTATTTGTGTGAAACAGGCCCGTGTTTCACTACATCTGCCGCTCCTTCTGCTTTCCTGTTGTGATGTTGTCTTTTCCTTCTCCATCTCCATCTCTTCCATGAGCAGCTTTTAAAAAAAAACTGAGAAAATACCTTTTGCACAGTAAGTACAGATAAAAGTCCTCAACATCGCTCTCCGCTGCACTTTATCACAGGAAGCCACTAATTTCACGGTTCAGTTCTCTCCATCTTTAATGCACCCTGAAGCCTCCGTCCTTGACATAATGTATATACTGCATCTGTGGCAAGCACGCGTACACTCAGGAACTCACAAACCCCAACTGTGGCGCTACAATGCTCTTCATATATACCTAACTGCAACCGCATGCATCCTGTAATGCCCCGTATTGCACTCTTTCCTAAAAGGGTCCTCCACTCACCGCCCATTAATGCCCCACCCCGCTACACAGCACAGTGGATTTAATGATGTATGGCAGGGATGCAGTATGGGATATGGTGTCCTTATAGCACCTCCCATCCACCCCACCCCCTTCAAAGCGGAGAGGCCTCTAGGGGGCCATGGAATTTCAAGCCTTAAATAATTCATCAGAGTAACGCTCATTCCTCACATACTCCCACATCTCTCCTTCCTCCTGCTCAGCCCGTCTCCAGCTCGGCTCACGCTCGCTTTCTTTTTTCCCTCTTCTTTTTTTTTCATTTTTCACTCACTTCAACCCCCACCCACTCTTCTCTCTCTTTCATTCAAAGACGCTCTTCTCATAGCATGAATATGTAGGCCAGGGAGTTAAAGAGGCTGGTTTTATCTATATTTTCTTTGGAAAGTATTTACAATGCTCCCTGCGCAAATGATCAAATGAGGATTCTTTCCACAGTATTCACAAAGATAGTTTTTAATCCATGTTTTATTGCTACATTTCTTTCTCACCTGCACACACACACACATAAACACACATATGCAGATCATATTATTAATAATGTATATCCTTACCTGACCGGCAGCGTTTACTCTCTATAACCTCCCCCAAACTGTACTGATCTTCATTAGTATGTACCAGACCCTACTCCCCCACAATAAAACCCCAAGACCTCTAATATACTGCTGTATAAGCTCCATTAGCTTTATGGGTTTGTCAAACTAACCAATACATTCTCAGATCAGACAAGACTATGGCCTTTGAAGTGTAAAATTATGAATATTTAATCCACTCAATATAAAGGTTTCTGCATCAGAGGAACATAGATGCTTCTAGTGGAAATTTCTCAGTACTATAATTAATATTCTCTGTGACTGAGACACATGATCTGGCAGGGTGCCCCAGATAAGTAACAAAAATTAACAAACACTCTTCTCAAATCTTTCTCAAACCTATAAAATGGACATAATACTGACCAAAGAGATTGATTCACAGGAGTTGTACACCTCCAGTGTTGTGTGAGATGTGAGCTCTCCTCTCTGACCTTTTCTGTCCACGATTCAGAGGGAGATACAGCCCATTAAGCAGTCAGAGACCGTGGCTCAGTCTCCTGCTCAAAATGATATATCCAATTTGCCTCTGTCCTCTCCTTTTGGTGTAGCCCCGGGGAACACAGCTGGTGCTCAGCCTGGTAATGGGAATCAGTCCCGGGCCATGGTTACAGCTGCCGCCAAACGCAAAGACAGCGCCCACAATGAGCTGTACTACGAAGAGGCCGACTACGAGAGAAGAGTCCGTAAACGTAGAGCCAGGTGAGTCGCGGGAACAAATGTCAGCATGTCTGAGGGCAACTTACTGATCCATAGATATCTTTCAGACATGCACCTTGGCACGGAAATGTGATTGCAATTTTGCGTGTCAGTCATGTCTTGTTTCACCTGATGGGTTAACAGATTTTCATATCTGTATTAAAACAATAATGGAGATTCTTCTCCTGTCCGATAAGTCTATAGAAATATGTTTTCCCCTCATGGCAAAAGAGCTGAGTTAAAACCCTTGTTCAACCACATTTTAAAACAAACATGCAGTTTCCCTCTCTTCATTTATGGGAGAGTGTTTTATTGATGCCCAACTGCATGGATGAAAATGTAATTATATAATCCTAACTTAACATTTTGTCATTGTATGCTTATGCACTGACATTTATAACATTATAAAATGTACATGTTAACATGAGAAGTGAGGTGAGCATCCATTAGTTTCCATAAGAGTCATGTCTGAATAAAGCTGCAAGAAACATTTATGTAACAGACAGGTATGTCTAATGGCAAAAAGCCTTGATGAAGCCAGCAATATTATGTATTCCATGTCTGAAAAGGTGTAGAGAGCTGACGGTAAGCCCACTGCTGTGTGTATGTTCCCTCTTTGTCAGGCTGGTGGTGGCTGTGGAGGAGGCCTTCACACACATCCGGCGGATGAAAAAAGAGGACGAGCGTGAAACACCGTCTGACATCATGGATGTGCGTGAAGCAGCTCTGGCTATATTTCCCTCCATGGCCCGTGCCCTGCAGAAGTACCTCCGCACCACCAGGAGGCAGCACTGCCACAGTATGGAGAGCATCCAGAAGCACCTCGCTTTCTGCCTCATCAACAACATGAGCCCTAAGGTGAGTTTGAATTTGAACCTTGAATTAGATACCTGAATAATATGTGTTGTTAATATTTCAAGGCACAGAAGTCAATGTTTACAGGACCTAAAGGATAATCCGAAGTTGTTACAAATCTGGGTTTTAGTAGCATAGTTCTGGCCATCATGTTTATCAGTTATGATAACATTGTACTCACCAATGTCATTGCTGAGAACTGGGAGCACAACGACATTGCTGCAACAAACAGAACAACTACATAAGTGTTGTATACAAGCCATCATTTTAGCCTGGTTATCCAAACTACTTTTAAACTAGGATAATGGCAGTCCAAAAACACAAAAAACAAACTCAATACTATGGTGTCTGTTTACTTTATTTAGTTAAACTCTTACTTCTCAACCAAGGACAGATTTTTTGGGTATTTTTGCATTACTGATATCACAGATTGGTTTTCACTCTAGCAAAGAACTCAGTCCACTTGGAGGAACCTTTCTTGAATTGTAGCTAAACCAAAAGTTAGTGGACGGAAATGTTGCCAATAATCCCTCTTTGCACAACTACAGCGAGTATCGAATGTCAAAGTTAAACTATCGGTCTGTAAATTTGATTGTTGTTTCGATAATAATTGAACTGTTCACTCACTCACTTACTCACGTGTCATTTCTTCACAATAAATAGGAGAGCCATCAAATGTTGAAAATGTAATGTGCTAGATATTTTACACGCATACCTGTACAGACACTAGATGGCATGGATCTGCAGTAAGGACTTGCAACACCTTTCAAACCTTTTGCTATCTATGTAAATGAAAATGTCCCTTCCAATAGAGTCATGCATTTCTCAGCCTCGTGCCATTTAAAGTGATTTTGTTCTTGGTTAACTTGTCGTGTCATTGGCTTGTTTCTGTGTTTCCAGGCGTTCCTTGAGACCTACCTGGCCCCCGGTCCAACCCTGCAGTACGGCCCTGAGCGCTGGATGGCTGACCAGTGGACTTTGGTCAGCGAGGCTTCTGTCACCGGCGGCGTAAAGGAGGGGTCGGAGTTCCTGCTAAGGTGTCTTGACTTTAGCTTAGCTGTGACCGTCAAGGGCATCCCTTACATCCGACTGACTGAGGAGTTCATCGACGCCAAGTCTCACAAGTTTATACTGCTGCTCCAATCAGAAACCTCAGTTTAACACAGTATAGTGCTGCTGATATGGATTTACAGGACTGTTTCAATTATTTGACTGAATTTTTCAAAAAAATAACTTTTTGTACTGTTTTTTGTACTTACGTTTATGTAATTTCCTCACATAGAGTATGTTTGTGTCCTTGTCTTTGTCCCGGTCGACATGAAAGACGATAAAAGACAGATAACGGGAGGGAATATGCTTGGATTTCTCTGTCCTGACGTTTGCAGAACACAGTAAAGGTATTCCTCTATGCACGACAGATGACCCTCACAAATGTTCTTCTTCCTTTTAATTGCATGTGCCAGTGTGTGCCTGCGTGGGGGAGTTCATGATTTAGTGCGTGTGATTTAGGATGGAAAAAACCTGTGTGTTTCGAGTGTAGTGTACACTCTGAATCTGTCTCGACCTGTCTCTTCTTTCTCCTTAGCGTTACTATAGTGACCAGGATATTTGGTATAACCCGAACCCTTTTCACCAAAACTGCTCTTTTTCAGACTTATCAACGATTATTTAACTGTCCTGTATTACAGATGTATGTACAGTATTTATATGTGAATATACTTTATCCTTCCAGACTTTTTATATCAAAATTGTGCATTGCTTGAATGATTTTTTTTACTTTGTCAAAGATTTTTTCTTTTTTACCTTGTATTTGCGCTGTATTTGTGGCGATAACTGGACTGTGAACAGATGAAGAAATGTTTGTAAATGTCATGATCACTGGAATCTCTTGGACTGAATGCCAATCACAGTACAGCTGAATATAGATGGTTTAGCCAATAGATTGTGAATAAACACATGACTACTTATTATGTGTGTGTGCAGTTAAGTGTGTGCAGTGTACACTGATCTTTTTGTAGGGTAGCAGAGAGGCTAAAAGTTTGGACGGCTATGAGGTTCATGTGGTTGACCTTTTAATATCTTGTGTTAAAACTGTCACCTTTGTGCTTTTTAATGTCAACATATTCCCCTGACTTTCATCTGAATTCATTGTGAGGAGGGTGTATTATTTATGACAGCAGATGGCATAATGCAAATACTGGAACGTAAGATAATGTGTAACCTAAAGGAAGACTACTTCAGCAAATTCAAAAGATTTAAGACATTCTCTCTAAACGTCTCACCAAAAGTAATAGTCATTTATCTCATGCTGGCAAGTGTTTAACCAAGTGTTGAAAATGAATAATTTAGTGTAAATTAGTTCAACTCAGTGTCAGTATTTCTGCTTTCAGTATTTTGTCTCAGTGTCACACTACTGCCACCTATCTACAGCTACTGGAACAGGATCACTGTCCTGAGCATCAATCAAAATGTTAATTTGTATGAATATTAATCTGTATTTTTAAAACCCCTTTGTATTTATGAGGCCTGTTATGTTGTAAATTTATATTTACACAAGTGTTACTGTGGTCACTGGCGGTGTAGTTTTGTTTAGGCTTTTAGAGTGTTGATGGTTGTAAATAGCTCTGGACTACATGTGCCTCAGTTAAACATATTTAGGATGGACTCAGCATACATGTGCATTTTCTTTAGCGTGTGTGCGTGTGTGTGTGTGTGTGTGTGTGTGTGCGTGCGTGCGTGTGCGAGAAAGAGAAAAAAAAGGAGAAAGAAAGGGAACATAATGAAGAAAAAGAGATTGCTTTCCTAAATGCTTTGTCCCTGTCTTCTTTTATACAACACAACATGTAAAATCAAAGCAGACGTGTCAAAGTCACATTTGTAAAAAAATAAATATTTGTATCAACCTTTTCAAGGCATTTGATTGTTGGATTGTTATGTGACATTGTAGTTGCACTGCTAAAAGACAAGAAATCGTGAAACAAAATGTTAACAAGGGTTCGACAGTGTGCAGGTTTTTTTTTTTATTCTTCATACATGAAATCACAGCATCACATGTGAAATAAACTTGTTCACATGTGAAAGATTGCTTTTCATATGTGCTTGAGCTGACGCAGGTGTCGACGAGACATTCTTGAATGCAAGAACTTTGTAGAGAGCAGTGTTACAGTTAAAGTAGACGACTTAACTTCAATAAGTCCTAAAGACATTTAGTTATTATTTTGGTTATACAGAACTGTGGGTATTAACATAATGTAATGTTTCTTTCACTTGCTCCTGTGTTAAAAGTTTCTGGAAAGACAGACAGACAGACAGACAGACAGATAGACAGATTTTGCTTGTTATATTTCAAATACATGCTTAGTTCCAGGTCTGTGTCATTACGACGTAAAATCGCCACCCACTTATGGATCATAACGCCTCCCCTTTCATTTTTAATTGTGTTTTCTTTCATTGTGTACAGAGGGAGACAAGAAGAGAACAATTTGTCATGAAAGAAAAATGGAAGCAACAAAGCAAAGTAAAAAGTGAAGGAATGCAAGAGAGGAAGAGAAACATGAGGAAAAAGATACCCCATTAGCCTACAAGTAAAGGTCCTGCATTCAACTTTGCATTTAAGTAAAAGTGCACACGTACTATAATCAAACTGTACTTCAGTATGAAAACTACTTGTTTTGACAGATTTAACATGGAGGGGTTGTGACATGATAGAGTAGGAGAGAAGAAAGAAAAAAGTCTGCTGCAAAGAAAAAGTGTTTATATTTTGGACATTTTGGACAATGAATACACTTTGCTTTTTGTAGGATCATAAGCCAAAAAGGTTCAGAAGCACTAGTTTATTTTTTAAACAATACATTGTATCTAATAAGCTGTATCCACTATGAGTAAAAGTAGAACGGACAACACATGGAAATAGTATGTCCACGTATTAAAGTACCTAAAAATGATACTTAAGTACAGTAATAGAGTACATATACTTATACTTATTGGTGCTGCTTTTGGTATTGAAATTTGAATCTACTATTTTCACAGTTGGAGAAAGTAAGTGTTTCTCTTGAGGATTGAGGTTTTCACAATGTTGTGGTTCAAAAGAAGAGTTTAATAAGATGACAGGGATAGTTGACATTGACAGTCCTTTATTATTAGCAGTTATTTATAGATAAGGGTTTGTCATGTGTAATGTGAGGCAAATATCTGGTCCAGGAACTTAAGTATAAATATTATTTTTATGAACTCACAAAACCCATTCAAGGCTTATTTACATTGTCAAAAGAAATTATATGTTATGATATTAAATAGATTTATTATTATTAGCTGGCACATATTCAGTACACATTTGGCATTATTTATGTGTGAAAGGTTATTTTCCTGTACAGTAGTTTGTCTGAAATCCATTTTAAATTCATCTTCCAGAAGAAAAAAACCCCAGAAGAGTCAACATTTCCTAAGATTAGGCTGTGGATTACTCATCATCATCATCATCATCATCATCATCATCATCATCATCATCATCATCTTCATCGTCATCATCATCATCATCATCCTCCTCATCATTATCTTCATCGTCATCTTCATCATCGTCGTCATCATCATCATCATCATCATCATCGTCATCTTCATCATCATCATCATCCTCAGTGTTGACTTTGCCAGAGAGCACATCCTCGATCCAGTCCTCCAGCTCCTGGGCGGTGGGCAGATCCTCCTCGTCGTCCATCTCCAACCACACGCTGTCAGCCTGCTCACAGACAGAGAGGTCAAACTAATGTCGGGAGAAACTCACGTTCATGTCACGTCAGACAGGTTGTCAGAGACTCACATCAGTAACGTTGATGACTCCAATCTGTGGTCTGAACAGGTCCACCTTGAAGGTCTTCTCCCAGTAGGGGATCAGCTGAAGGAGGTCAGGGAAAGAAAAATAACATTAGACCTGCAGCATGTGAGCTAACGTTTTATCCAATAGGTGGATTTGTTTTTGACGGCTCACCAGGGGAAAGTCATCAGGATCAATCCAGATGACGCTGAGGTCAGGTAGGTGGGTGTTGTCTCTTGCAACCT